>NW_024505229.1:1599797-1768617 GCF_017590055.1 Onychostruthus taczanowskii | reverse complement strand
GGGGGGGGGGGGGGAAACCTAAAAACCAGCGATATTAGTCAAGAGTCCCCAGCTGGAAGTGCCACACGGCCACTTTTACTGGAAAGGGGAAAAGTTCAGGCGCTGCTTGGCGAGTGATGAAGCAACAGCGGGGTGCGCCGGGGCCGCGGGAAGCGGCGCTTCCCGGGAAAAGGCAGCGCGCGCGGGGCGGCGGCAGCGCGGGGCGGGGCCGCGGCCGGGGCCCTCACAGCCCTGCCCTGCCCTGCCCGGCGCGGAGCCGCAGGTGCCGCCACCGGCCCCGCCACCGGGATGCTGCTCTCCAAAATCACCTCGCTGGCGCATCTCCGCTCCGGGACCGCCGGGGAGCTGCACCCCGCCAAGCTACAGCCAGGTCAGGGACGCCCGGCGTGGGGGTGCCCGTCCCGGCTCGGGGCCGGCCGGGGCAGCGGGCGGAGCGCTGACGGGCGGGTCTCGTCCACAGGGAAGGAGAAGGAGCCGCTGGAGCAGCTGTACCGGGTGGGCCCGTTGCTGGGGAGCGGCGGCTTCGGCAGCGTTTACTCGGGGATCCGCCTCTCGGACGGCGCCCCGGTAAGTGGCGGGGCCGGCGGCGGGCGGAGCAGGAGGGGGCTCGGCGGGGCGGGCTCCGAGCTCAGCCCGGCGCCGAGCTCATGCCGCCGTTCCCCTTGGCTCGCAGGTGGCGATTAAACGCGTGGCCCGGGACCGCATCTCGCAGTGGGGCGAGCTGGTGAGTGAGCGGGGACAGCGGGAGAACCCGAGGCGTGACGGGCGGGGATGAGCAGAAACGCGGGAGGCTGGAAACCGGGACGGCGCGGGGGGAGCGGGTGTGGGGTCACCGGGGGACGCGGGGCATCCCGGGCCGGGGAATGCCTAGCGCCGATGGGGGCGGGCAGGGGACACCGGGATGTCCAGGACCGGTGGAAGAGGGCAGGGAGACACCGGAGCATCCCCTGGACGGGGAGATGCTTAGGACCGGTGGATGAGGGCAAGGGAACAGCAGGGCTTGCCGGGGACGAGGGTGGCTCAGCCCCGCTGATGGCAGCGTGGTCCCCCCGCAGCCCAGCGGCAGCCGTGTGCCTCTGGAGATCGTGCTCCTGAACAAGGTGGGCTCTGGCTTCCACGGCGTCATCCAGCTCCTGGACTGGTTCGAGCTCCCGGACAGCTTCGTGGTGGTGATGGAGCGTCCGGAGTCGTCGCAGGACCTCTTTGACTTCATCACGGAGCGGGGGTTCCTGCCGGAGGAGATGGCGCGGGGGCTGTTCCGCCAGGTGCTGGAGGCCGTGCGGCACTGCAACAACTGCGGCGTCCTGCACCGCGACATCAAGGACGAGAACATCCTGCTCGACCTGGCCACGGGCGAGCTCAAGCTCATCGATTTCGGCTCCGGCACCTTCCTCAAGGACACGCTCTACACGCAGTTTGACGGTGAGCCCACAGCCGGCTGCCCTCCCGGTGCCGGGCGTTGCGCGGCCGGGCCGGGCTCCGGAGGTTTCCCCGTGGCGGGGGGGGACGGCATGAATTCTGCAGCCGCTGCCAAGTTGCTGTTTGGCACGGGGAGGATGTTGTGAAACGGGAGCCGGCTCCCGGCCCTGCTGACAGCCTCCGTCACCCAGCCTGGCTCGGGCTGGGGCGGGGAAGCCAGCGTGACAAAAACACCCTGGGGAGGGGGGAGCACCGGGGGGTTTGCAAAACCCGAGCACCGGCCGGTTTGGTTTGCGAGTGCGGAAGGGCTGGGGCTGCTCCTCTCCCCTTGTTTGCCTTGGTTTATAATTTAAATTTTTTTTTTTTCCCCATTGCGGGGTGGGGAAGGCGTGGTTTTCCCCCACCCGTAGGTGGGTTTTTTCCTCGCATGTAACGGCCGGGCCTTCCCCGGGCCCTGCTGCCCTCTTCTGGCACCGGCGCTTGCCTTTTACAACCCAAAGTTTGTAAACAAGAGTCACGTGCTGGCGGGAAGGCGGGCGGGTCACGCCGGGTGCCAGCGACGCCCAGGGATGCTCTGGCCCGGGGCTGATGAGCTGCCGTGTCCCGCAGGAACGCGGGTGTACAGCCCCCCGGAGTGGATCCGCTTCCACCGCTACCACGGCCACTCAGCCACCATCTGGTCTCTGGGTGTCCTGCTCTACAACATGGTGTGCGGGGACGTCCCCTTCGAGCAGGACGAGGACATCATCCGGGGCCAGCTCTTCTTCCGACGGCGCATCTCTCTCGGTGGGTAGCCGGCTCTGGGACGTGGCTGGGGGAGGCAGCAGCTCCCGGGAGCTCTGCAGGGCTTTCATCTGCCCTGGGTGGCTGCAGGAGGTGGCACATGTGCTGCCATCCTGCTCTCCTCCCAAGCAGAGGGTGGATGGGGAGGCTGGGCACAGCTCGGACCCTGCAGACAGAGGCACAGGGTGGACAGGAGCCTGCTCTGACTGACCACTGCTTGCTGCTTTCTCTCCTCAGAGTGCCAACACCTCATCAAGTGGTGTTTGTCCATGCGCCCCTCGGACAGGCCGTCCTTGGAAGACATTTTCAACCACTCTTGGCTGCAGGACATTCACCTGGAACCAGCTGAGATCCACCTGCACAGTTTGATCCAGGAGCCTGACAAGTAAAAGCTCCATGCAGCTCCGGGTCATAAGAAGCAAAGAAAACCAGACTTTTTCATCTTGACCATAACACTGAGCAGGGATCCTCAGATGTTCTCAGATGGGAATGTGCACATCTTGCCCTGGAGCTGGGCTGGGGACCTGCTCTTCCAAGTTCTGGTAGCCACCATCCCAGGCAGCTGTCCTGGACTCCATCTGAATGACCTTGTCTCTTCTGAGATTTTACCAGTAATTTTTTTTTGACTGGTTTTGGAGGCTCTCAAGTGTCATCTTGACCTGCAGAACTGGATGACCTGACTGCAAGAAAAGCTTCAATGGGGGAAAACTGTGGGGAGGGCAGAGCCTGTGGCAAAGTGGCTGTCCCTTCTCACTGTCCCTTCTCGCTGTCCCCATGCTCGTGTGCCTTCTGTTTGATCTGAGCTGTACTGGAGGAAACACTTGACTATTCCTACAGTGCTGCTTTTCTGAGACTCGCCTGGCCTATAGTTCCTTTTCCCCTTTTCAAAAAGGAAATGGGTCAGAAGATGCTTGGGAACCAAGTGGGTTATGCCTCGCCTCCTGTGCCTCCATCCCACACGGGTTTTCTGGGGTTCTTTGCTTCTCTGTGCCCTCACGAATGCACAAACAATGCAAACCAACAGCTGTAAATGTGTACATAGTTCTACGGGAGCAAAGCTTGATGTACAGTTGTGAATAGTGATAACATTTTGCCTTTTTTTCCTCATTTCCAGTTTTTGTTTTTAATTTATTTTCATAAATTTGTTGTTTGTTTGTTTTTTAAAGGAAGAGTTCGAGCCACAAGGATAACTTATTTATTTATTTATAATTCATGTGGGTTTCCAGCCCATGCCTTGCTTCTACAGCTGCTGATCCCCCGGTTTTCCATTCGGGTCTTCCCTCTGTTTCTGTCCTGTGTCCATCCCCGGGCCCGTCGTGTTTCCATTGGATGTCTGGTGGAGGTGTGGGGTGGTTGCTTCTCCCCAGCTGTCTGTGTACATAGTTCTGGGTGCTGTTCTTTCCTTGCCACGTGCAGATCTCAGTTTGCAGCTGAATTTGGGTTTTTTCCACGGGTGTCTTGTTTTTTTGGGCTGGGGAGGGGGGGCTGGCCTGGGCTGTCTGCACTGTCCAGTCTGTACCTGTAACCAAGTGTGTAGCCGGCGGGTTTTGTTAATAGTTAATATTGTACAGGGGAATTGAGAAATCTTATTTTTTTTATGCGGTTTTAAATAAAAACAAAACACTTGCTGTGATGGAAACATTCCTTTGTTGCGGGGTGGGATGGAGGATATGCTGTGAGTTGTGGGGTACCAGTGACCACACCATGGCTACTCCAGGGACCTTGTCTCCAGCCACACTTGACTCCAAAATCCCACCCCAGCACGAACTGGGACCAGCCGTCAAAAGCACCACGGGACAGCCGGATCCATCCCTCCACGGGGTGTTTCCAGAGCTGCCTGCTCCTGGCAGCTCTCCTGGGAGAGATCAAAGAGGTGCTGAGCCCTTTTCGCTCCCATTCATCCGCAGGCTGGTGCAGAGCATGTGCTGGAGCTGGCGAGTAAACAAACATCAAAGCGCCCTTACGAAACGCCGGATGTTGTCAGCCAAATTCAATTTTGGTAAAGCAGATCCTGTTGCTCCGGCTCCGTTGGGTGTTGCGTGCCGGGGGCTGGTGGGTGCAGGAAGCTGCCAGCGGGCTGTCCCCACCTCCAGCTCGGCCAACGCAGAGGAGCAGAGGAAGCTGATCTGCGGATTACGAGAAGTCGGTCGCTATCAGTCAGCAGCGGTCGAGTTTTTTACCCTCCAAACTGTCAAACCCCATTTCCAGCTCTGCGGCACTTCAGGGATGTTTGTTTGTGTGTTTTCTTATCTTGGTTTTGGTTGGTTTTTTTTTTTTTTTTTGAATTAGTTTACATGTGTTGAATTTTGGAGCCCTGTTTCTGTGTGACCTGGAGCAGCTGCTGCTGCGTGCACAGGGCTGTGTCAGCTCCAGGGAAGGGGCAGTTTTCCCTTTCTAGAGGTGATTTTGCAAGTCCCCAGGCCAGATCTGACACAACAGGACCCTCCTTTCCTTGGCTTGCTCCAGAGTTTTTTCCTTAATATCCCCATGTCCAGTGAGCAGTCCCTTCCCCAGCTCACCCTGGACTCTCCTGTCCTGCTTTCCAAGCCATGAACCTGCTAGGAGGGAAGGAAGGGTCCTGGAACCACATCTCAACCTTGTGGAGTGCTATCATGTCTATGTCTCTGCCTCGGTGAAGAGAGTGTTAAGTTGGTTTGTTTGTTTTGCTTTTTTCTTTTTTTCTTGTTTTATTTTTTTTTTCCTATTTCACTCAGCTGCATCTTTCATCTCCTTGGGGCTGCTCGAAGCAGGAAGCACAGCTCCAAACGCCGTCAAAGTTTAGGCCTATTTTGAGATGTGGTTTAGATCTACCCGTCTCTCTCTCTTTTCCCCTCAAGACCATCCAGGAAGCTGCTCTTACACGAACACAAACATCCCCACCACACCTCCTGCTACCCTGAGCCCCTCGTGTGGCCACCGTGCCCCCCGGCACCAGCAGAGCGCTATCGCGGCCTCGCTGCGGGCCCGGCCCACCCTTCCCGTAAGCGCTCGCGACTGTTGCGGTGTTTCTTAGAAAACTGAGCAGGTCCCATGTGGAGCTGGCTGCTGATAGTCCCTTGGCTTCCGCCTGTGGCTGGTGATTTTGTCACCCCCAGGCTCTTGCTGCAGGCGCGGGACAGAGCCAGAGTGTCCCCAAGATCCCACTGGCCCAGGGGACTGTCCTGTCCCAGGGCTGGGTGTTGGAGGGTGTGTGTTTGATCCCCGGTGCACCAACAGTGCTGAGCAGCAATACATACACAAGTCTAAGTGCCACCAGGTTTGTGTCCCAAGCCCCTCTGGAAAAGGATCAGCGCATGTTTGATTCCCTGAGCACCAGCCTTCCTGAGCAGTAACGCCGTCACGAGGACAAGAGCCACCAGATTCATGTCCCAGGTCTCTGCCATCGAGAAAGGATCATGGCAGACGTGATGGGAGACCAAAGATGGGCAGTTACAGCATCAGTTGTCTGCTCTCCCCTCCAGGCTACCTCTCACCATTGCACTCAGGGCCTGGGGGAAAGAAGAGCCCCTTTTCACCCCTCATTTTTCCTCACTGAGGGGATATTTCCTGCACTTTGGGGCCATCAGATATGACAGGAGTGGATGAAAACACAGGAGTTATCCATTGGAAGGTGACTCAGAGGGAGCACTGCTCTCCCACCTCCCTTTCACAAATTTTTCTTGCTCCCCTGTGTCAGCAGGCAAAACACCCACAATGCAGAAATTGGGAAAAAACAATGAAGCAGGACCAGGAGGAGATTTCAGGCTGTTGGAACTCCAGTTCTGGGAGCACTGGAATCCCAAGGATGACTGAGGTCTTTCAAAGGGCCAGCGCTCATCACACCTGTGCCTTTCTGTAGACACCCATCCCCAGCTAAGGTGCTTGGGGATGCAGGAAGGACCAGCCAGGGGAGCATGGAGCTGCAGCAAAAGAGACATTTATGTCTCACACATAAATGTGAATGGGAGACGAGCAACAGCCAAGCTTCTGCCACGGCTGGAGAAAGGCAGATGAGCACCAAGGAGAAAATCACCTGGGGAGCAGGGCCCGGGCTCACCACAGGGACCTGAAGAGCCAGAAAGTCGGAGGTGGCACCTCACCACCTCCCTATCCTAAGGAAAACATCCAGGTGTCCCCAAGGCACTGTCTCAAACCCTTTGGCCTTCTTGGCACAGTGAGTCACAGGAGCTATTTTCGACTCCTGCCTGAGGTCCTGGGTCGAGGTGAATTATCAGCAAACTGTGTCCCAGGGCTCCAGCTCCCCGGGAATGAACCCTTGTGGAAATCAGTCTCTGAACACTTTGCCAGCGGCCTGTGTGGCAATAGCATCATGTCCATGTGGGGAAACTGAGGCACAGTGACCCAACTCGCTGGAGATCTTTTGTGGTGGAGCCTGGGCTCACCTGCTTTCCCCTGCCCTCTTTCCTCAGGCTGAGATTTGCGGCAGGAGCTCCCAGCTTTAATCCCCCGTGTCCCCACGTCCCCTGGGCAGGGGATTGAATCCTGCAGGAGCTCAGACCAAAGCTCTGCCCCCTCTCAGTGTGAAACCAGGGTGAAACTTGTCCCTTCCCAGGCCTCCTGTGCCACCCCCACTCTGCAGGGACAGCAAGGGGGGCCAGGTGCTGGTTTCAGGCACCTGGAGCCCCACTCAAGACCAGAGTCTCATGTTTTGGAGTTTACAGTGACTCTTCCAAGAGCAGAGCTGCACTAACCCTGCCTCCGTGACACATCGAAACTGCATCACTCAGCTTGCGAGTTGGTGGGGGTTTTAAAGAGGAAAAAACACTTATTCACCATAAAAAAACCCCAAACCAACCGCAAAACCTTTCCAGCATGTAAAGTTGAGTCAAATTTAGCAGCTTCAGCTACAGAAACATATTTTGAAAGCTGTAATGGGAGTATTTCTTTCATCCCTTTCCAAGCTTTTGGTCCCCTACCTCCAGGGTAATATTTTTGTGTCCTTACTCACTGGGTTTATTACAGTTAGGAGGGGGTTAAGCAACCCCAAAAATGAAACAACATCTCCTGTTACAAACTGCAACATCCACTTCAGTGGCCCTCAAATACCACAGAGGCACGTGTGTGAATACAAGGGGCGAGCGGGCGTCGGGATTGAGATCTCACCTGCTGAGAAAGCTGTGAGAGAAACAGAAGCGGCAAAATGTCACTTCAGGTCACCCAAAACTCTCCATCTCTCTCCCTGAAACGGGCAGGCAGGGCTGGGGCCCTCAGCAGCAGAAGCAGCCCCAAGGGAATCCAGCCGTGCCCTGCCAAGCGTGCAGCAGGGATGTGCCCTGGCAGCCCCAGGCTCAGTGCCAGGCTACTCCGGGGAGCAGATTGCTCCCTGTAGGGTGCCCACACTCTCAGGGTGCACACACACGGCCAGGTGTGTGTACGTCCCCCCCAAAGCACACAGACTTGGCTCCATTTGGCACAGTTTGGCTTCTGCCCTCGTTAATCAACGCCTGACATAATCAAGGTGCAACTGTGAGTGCCAAGGACTGGGATTTCACCCTCCGGGTGGGTCTCCTCACCTCTGGGGAGCGAGCAGGATGTGGGCAGAGCAGACAATGAGCCCCCCACCCTCGCCAGGGCGGAGGGGTCACTCCTCTGTTGCTCTAGCAGGGTGTTTCCAAACAAAACCTTGATAAAGCCAATAAATACGCCGAGCAGGAGAAGATGTGTGAATTGCTACGGAAAAGCGGGAGGGGAAACTCCAGGAAGCATCGAGCCTTCAAGCTGGGGAGGAACAGCAAAGCCAGCCCAGCCTGGCCGCAGGGAGGGACAGCAGGACCCAGAGGAGCTCTGCAGCCATTCCCAGATGCTAAAAGTGACTCTGGGACAGATGGACAGACTGTCCGTGCTCAGCCCCCACTCCCGCGGGGGATGGGTCCCATTTCCCAGAGTTTGCAGCCGCTGTTACGGGATGAGGGGATTTGTGATAACATTGTTGGATGTGTAATATGTGATAAATGTGCCAGGGGTTTTGAACTCCGCCTGGAAGGAGCGGCGTCTCCACCCAGCTCCTTCCTGGAAACTTGGCTTGTCCAACACAGCCCCTCCGGCCAGGAGGGGCTGCTCTCCCCGCAGCTGGGTACCCCCAAATGTGCTATTTTTGCCAGCTCTGAAGTTTCCTTTCTCTGCTTCAGCTTCGGGATGGGAAAAGGAACCGATTCTTCTGTCTCAAGTTTCATTCTCATTCAGAATCGAAAGCTGCCGGAGATGCTGGGCTCGTTGTCAGAGCCAGGGCTCGCTCTGCCCCCCGAAATATCTCCCCGTACCCTGGAGAGGGTGATGGAGAGGGAAAGGACAAAAAGCTCGGGGAAAGCCGGCAGGTGCCGAGACACCGCGGCGAGCCCGTGCCGCCCTCTGCTGTCAGTCCCAGCCTCCCGAACTTTGCCGAAAATCCCTTAATTTTGAATATTTCTTCCTTTTTTAAAGTGCTTCCAGCCCTCCCGTGTCCTGAAAAGCTTCTTCTTCCCTAGGGCAGAGTCGCCCTAAGTTCACAAAGGTGAACTTTGTGTTAAAGAAAGGACTGGACTCAGTGCTCTGGTCTAGTTTTCAAGGTGGGGAAGAGTCGAAGGTCGGACTGGGTGATCTCAGAGGCCTTTTCCAGCCTAAATAATTCCGTGGTTGAATGCAGCTGTGCCACATTCCTCCAGACCCAAAGTGCAGGTGAGGCCACCATGCTGTGGAGGTTCCCCCTTGGCTGGGGGCGATGGCATTAATTCTTCATCCACTGCCAGGTTGCTGTTTGGCAAGAGATGGACGTTGTGAAACAGGAGCCCCTGGCTCTGCTGACAGCCTCTGTCACCTCCACTGGCTCAGCTGGGGCTGGAGTTGGAGCCAGTGTGACAAAAAGACCTTTGAAGGGGCAGCAGAGGGGCTTAGAACCTGGGCTCTGTCTGGTTTTGTTTGCAGGCACGAAGGGCTTGGGCTGCTTCTCTCCCCTGGTTTGCCCTGGCTCAGGATTGGGGTTTCTGGGCAGTGAAGGGGAGGATAAACACAGGTTTCCCCCCACTCGTGGGTGGGTTTTTCTCTGTCATATAAAGCCCAGGCCTTCCCCAGGGTTGCATTGCCCTTTTCCAGCTCCATTTCACACGCCAGGGTTTGTAGCCATGACCCAGGGGCAGCAGAGAGGGCAGCAGGTGCTGCCAGGTGCCCCAGGGCACCCCAGGGATGCCAGGCCAGGGTCTGGAGTTCCTGTGTCCCACAGGAACGTGGGGGTACAGCCCTCCAGAGCAGAGCCACTGCCACTGCTGTGAGAAATGGATTTGTAAAGAATCCTCAAAACCTAGAACTTAGAAACTTAGTCTTGTCAAACTTAGAAAGCTCACAATCTGTATGCAAACACTGAGATAAGGTGTGCTGACTTAGGAAGGCCATGGGATAGAGATGACATTGCCGAGAGAGAGATTGGGCAGGGACACCTCCAGCTGCTCCCCTCCAGGGCAGGGCAACTCCTCGCTGCTCCCAGCCCCATCCAGCCTGGCACTGGGCACTGCCAGGGATCCAGGGGCAGCCACAGCTGCTCTGGGCACGCTGTGCCAGGGCCTGCCCACCCTCACAGGGAACAATTCCAAGCCACGGGCATCCCATGCAGCCCTGCCCTCTGGCAGCCATTCCCTGTGTCCTGCCATTCCAGGGTCCCTCTCCTGGAGCCCCTTTATGCTCTCAGGTGTCCCCGGAGCTCTCCCGTCTCAGGCTGAACACTCCCAGCCCGGCTCTAGAGCAGAGGGGATGGATTTTAACCATGGATTTTAGCCTCTTTTCCCGGGCGGTTTCCCCTCAGCGTCCCCAGCCAAGATGGCGCCGCCGGGGGCGCTGGGTTGGCCGGGGGGCTCCGCCTGCAGCGCCCACTGCGGCCGCTGGGCGACGCCAGCCAGAGCGGCGCTGGGCCACAGTGCGCATGCGATCATTGCCTGTGCGGCCAAACTACACCTCCCGGCATGCACCGCGAGCACAGCCTGTCCACCCGGCAGCTTGGAGACGAAAGACTCCAGTTCCCGGCATGCTCCAGGGAAGAAAACGCGAGCACGTGACTCCAGGCACCGCTGCTTTCTGACCCTGCGGGGACACCGTCCTGCCCGACGAACCCGGAAGTGCCGCGAGCCCCGCGTGGGTCGCACATGGCGGCGCTCGGCCCGGGCGATCGGGCCCCGACACCGCGCCCGGGTGAGCCCCCAGCGCCCGCCCCACCCTGCCCCTACCCCTTCTCCCTCGCTGCAATGGCAGCCCGGCGCCGTTGCGCTGCTGCTTTAATTCACGGCGGCCCCGGTACCGGCAGCACCGGCCCGTCCGTCACCAGCCATCCCCGCACAGCGCGGGAGCAGCTCCCACAACCCGCACCGGGGCACACCGGGGCACACCGGGGCACACCGGGGCTCCTCAGGCCCCGGTGACAGCCGGAGCCCGCAGGAACGCGTGTCTGTCCCCTCAGTGTCCCCTCAGTGTCGCCTCCCCCAGCCGGCCCGGGCAGAGGGAGCGCAGAGGGGCCGGAGGGTTTGGGATGGATTTAGGGAAGGTTTCTCCCCGGAAAGCGCTGCCCAGCCGGGGCACAGCTGCCAGGGCAGGGCTGAGGGCGATCCCCGTCCCTGCAGGGCTTTAAAGGCTGTGTGGCACTTGGGGACAGGGCAGCGGTGCTGGGGGTGCTCGACTCTGACCTCAGGGGGATTTCTGGCCTGAACCGTGCTCTGCTCTGTGCTCCCGGCGATCTCTGCAAGGGAATTTTCCTGTATGCACTGCAAGGACAAACACTGCCCTGCTGCCTCTCTGGGTTATTATCCTGAACTTCAGAGCACTTTTATTTTATTTACTTTTATTTTATTTTTATTTATTGTATTTGTTTATATTTGCAGTTGATCTGCTTTAACAAAATAGATAAAATTTTGCTTGTATTTCCTCACAAACCCATTTTGTGAACAACTGTGTTGTTTCCACATGACTGCAGCGTGTGCTGAAATGATTCCTTGAGGATTTCTCTGTAATTATAGAAATGAGACCTTCACACACTGGTGCATTTCTTTGGCATTTGGGTTTTTTTTTTCCTTCTGCACAAAACCATTTGTTGACAGTTTTTAATGCGTCACTGAGCACCAGAGCAGCTTCCAGGGAGCCCTGCAGAATTCCCAGGTAGGGGATTTTCTACAAAACCCCTGCAAAGGCAGGAGGGTGAGATTTCCAAAGGCACTCAAGCTTGGGATGGTTTCCAGGCAGGATCCCAGAGCATCCCTGGCCCTGGCAAGCCCCAGAGCTGCTGGAGCAGAGAGGCAGGGCACGGAGCTGCTCTCCTGGAGGCACAGAGCACTTGTGAAGCTCTGCTCTGAGAGCTGAGGGTCCCCAGGGGCGTTTGGTGCCTCTGAATTCCCATCAGGATTCCCTGAGAGGAAGCTGGAGCTGTTCAAACTCTGCTGTTCTGGGGACAGCCTGGCTGGCTCCAAGGCTTTGGGGACATCGTGAGAGAGTCCCCAAGGGCTCCCCCAGTGCCCCAGCAGGGGGATGTTGGAACCTTGGCACGGAGTCAAAACCATCTGTGCCTTTGATTTTTAACCCATGGAGAGAATTACCAGCTTTGTGTGAGGATTTACAAGCCACGAGAGTTTAAATAGAATGACAGTTAGTTTGTCACAGGGTGAAAAAAGGAGAATTTTGGGGTTTTAGGATGGGGGTTCAGGGGGTAAGATGGAGGGATTTGGGTGTGCCCTGTCCTTCCTCCTTCTCCTTTTGAGCCTCCATCCTCTGTGTGATGGTGGCACTTTTAGATTGGTGTAGAGACAGACTGACATAGGTGATAGGTATTGGGAAATTATTGTAAATAAAATTATTGTAATTTTATTGTAAATAAAGTTACTGTAAATAAAGTACATGTGATTCTTAGTACAAAAAACTAACAGCACCCCGAAGGTGGGCACTGTGCCACCACCTGACCTGCCTGACAGAGCTCAGCAGGTCAGAAAAAGAATGTTCTAGAGGAGGAAAAATAACCTTGAGAATGAGAACAGAAGAGTCTTGGCTGCTTCTTCGGTCTCAGGGCTGGGAGAAAAGGATTTTCCATCTCCTGGGGGTCATCTCGGCCTCGAGACCCCTCAGGGGAGGCTCTGAGTGTATCGAGACCCAGGGGGTTTGGGCACCCTGGCACTGTTCTCAGTGTCTGCCCCTTGTCCAGGGGCCAGCAAAACCCTTTGGCTGTTCCTGCTCCACCCAGCCTTTAATCACAGGAGGGGAATTGTGGTTTCTGGGGTCCCTGTGGAAGGAAGGAAATGATGAATCTGACTCCATGTTCTTAGAAGGCATATTTATTATTTTATGATCTATATAATATTAAAGAATGCTATAGTAAACTATAGTAAAGAATAGACACAGGATGCAGACAGAACACTACAAAGAATGATAATGAAAACCCTGACTCCTTCCAGAGTCCCAGCACAGCCTGATGGTGATTGGTCATTAAGTTAAAACAATTCACATGAAACCAATGAAACACTCACCTGTGGGTAAACAATGTCCAGACACATTCCAAAGCAGCAAAACACAGGAGAAGCAAATCAGATCATTCTTGTTTTCATTTTTCTCTGAGGCTTCTCAGCTTTCCAGGAGAAGAATCCTGGGCAAAGAGATTTTTCAGAAAATATGATGGTGACAGGGAATGCGAGGTGCAAGGCACTGCTCCTCCTGCCTCTGCCCTCGGGGGACACTGAGGCACACCAGGGTCCTGTTTCACCTGGGCTGGCTCCTCCTGAAACACCTGAGGGGAATGACAGATTTGTCTTTCCAAACAAGCTCCTGTGGGTCTGCTGGGAGATAAAACCAGCGCTGCGAGATAAAAGAAACAATGGGAAGGATTCCACTGATTGATGAATGGAAAAATATATTTGCCTTTACAAATAAACTTTAGATTTGCTGAGAAATGAAATGAAACATTGAAAGATGAAAGAAACAATGGGGAAAAAACCCTAAATTCCATAAGAATTAAAAATGAGAAAGGAGGGTTGTACATTAGAGGGGAATCTCTGGTGTCAGGGTTTTTGGGAAGTCTGGACCTCTCAAGTACCTCAGCCAGTGCGGAAAGAGAAAAGGCAAATTGGGATAGAAAGGAGGCTGCATCCTCCAAAAATGTGATGGCTGGGAAGTTGGGATAAAAAGGAGGCTGTACCTCTCAAGTACCTCAGCCAGTGGGGAAAGAGAAAAGGCAAATTGGGATAGAAAGGAGGCTGCATCCTCCAAAAATGTGAGAGACCCCAGGGAAATGCCCCACGAAATGGAAATGCCTCTCCCTTTATTCAAATAAAGTAAAATGACTCCTCTGTCTCCTTTTTGGACATCAACCTCTGATGTTTGTGGATTAATTTTCCTAAGGCACCCAAGTAAAGAGCGTGACAGGAGATGTAAACAGCGCAGATCGGGGCAAACGGGGGCAAAGGAGCGCAAAAATCGGTGAAAAAGGCAAAGAACGGCACTGCGGGCTCGGAGCTGCGCCACCGCCGCCCGCCACCAGGGGGAGACAGAGCTGCGGGCCCGCCGCACCGGGGGACAGGGGGACAAAGGGACACCGGGGGACAGAGGGACAGCGAGGGACACCGGGGGACAGCGAGGGACACCGGGGGACAACCGTGGCGGTCCCGCGTCCCTCCCGTGCCGCCGGGACACGGCGGGGCCCGGCCGAGCGCTCCGAGGCGCGGCCGCGGGGCTGCGGGGGAGCGGCGGCGCTGCAGTACCGGCTGCGGCCGCGGGAGGGCGCGCGGGGCCCGGGCCGGGTCCCTGCGCTCAACTTCGAAAAACTCCGATTGTAAATCTTACACCAAAACCTCTGATTGCAAACATTCTGACACCAAAACCTCCGATTGTGAATCTTCTGACACCGAAACCTCTGATTGTAAATCTTACACCGAAACCTCTGATTGTAAACGTTCTGACACCAAAAACTCTGATTTTAAACATTCTGACACCAGAAACTCGGATTTTAAACATTCTGACACCGAAAACCTCCGATTTTAAACATTTTGACTCCAAAACCTCTGACTTTAAACATTCTGAAAACAAAACCTTTGATTTTAAATCTTCCCACACCAAAACCTCTGCTTTTTACTCTGATTGTAAACATTCTGATACCAAAATCTCTGATTGTAAACATTCTGACACTAAAAACACCGATTGTAAACATTCTGACACCAAAAACTGTGATTGTAAACATTCTGACACTGAAAACTCTGATTTTAAATCTTTTCACACCAAAAGCTCTGATTGTAAACATTCTGACACCAAAACCTCTGATTTTAAATCTTCCCACACCAAAACCTCTGCTTTTTACTCCTGACACAAAAACCTCTGATTTTAAATCTTCTGACACCAAAAATCCTCATTTCACACCTTCTGCGACACAAAACCTCACACACCTCAAAGGCTGCCGATCCTGAGCAGACAAATTCCCAGTGAGAAGTTCCTTTCCAGCCACCCACGGGTGCCTGACCCAGGAGAAATTTCCGTATGAGGCACTCCCAGCGATGCTCAGTGCTGATCCCCAGGGGATACCTGATGTGCCTCATGAATAAATTCATATTATGAATATTTGTACCTCGTGTGTTAATAAAAGCTACCAAGCAGAAGTGTCCCAGGCCAGGCGGGACAGGGCTTGGAGCACCTGGGACAGTGGAAGGTGTCCCTGCCATGGCAGGGTGGCACTGGATGGGATTTAAGGTCCCTTCCAACCCAAACCACTCCAGATTCTGTGATCCCTGCACTTTTACCAGTGCCAGTGCTGATGGCACTTGGTGTTTCTCCCCTCAAACACTTCTTGCTCCTTCCTTTCCTGTTTGCTCCCCCCTTCTGTGTTTACACACTTCTTGGAAAATGTCACTGAAATGAACAATTCTGGTCACGTTGCTTCTCTTCCAGATTGCTCCTCAGAGCTTTACCCTGCAAAAAAAAAATCAAGGAATTTGGCTTCCCAAGCTGCCCCAGAGCTCTTTGGGAGCACTGAGGTGGGGTTTGAGGGTGTCCTGGGTGTTTTGGGGCAGGATGTAGCTGGTGCTCATCTGAGGTGGTGCTGAAAGAAAGGGGTGACAGAAAGGGAGGAAAGAGAAGGAGAAAAAAAACAAGGGAGGAAGAAGGAGGGAGAAAAGGGAGGAAAGGGGAGGGAGAAAAAAACAAGGGAGGAAAAAGGTGGGAGAAAAAACAAGGGAGGAAAAAGGAGGGAGAAAAACCAAGAAGAGTGATGGGACAATGGAAGTTGAATTTTTAAGATGGGGAGGAAAAGGGGGAAGGAGAAATGTGGGACAAGTGTGAGGGGAAAGGAGAGAGAAAAGAAAGGATGGGCAGGAGAAATAAGGGTGAGACAGGGAAGGGAACAAGGAGAGAAGTAATAAATCAAGTGGGGAGAGGAAGGGAAGAGGGGAAAAAAACAAGTGGGAAGTGAAGAAAAGAGGGAAAAGGAGGAAGGGAGGATGAGGGGAGATGAACTGGGAGAGGAAATGTGTGAGGCCAAGGAGCTGCCCTGTGGATTCCCCGGGCAGCATCTCCCCCTCCCAGGGCTGTGCAGAGACAAAGATGGACCTGAGTGGGAATTCACGAGAGGAGGGGAGAGCCTGGGGTGGTTTTTAACTCCAAGAGAAGATGCCCAGAGTATGGAGATGCCTTTGAGAAATCAAGGGTGGGAAGCTGGGAGGCATCTCTGGCTCAGCTGGGACCCAGGGGGAGATGCTGGGAAGGGGAAGGAAGGGAAGAAAGAGAATTCCAAGTCTCTAAGAGCAGCAGTGGGGCTACAAGCAGAAGTGCCCCAGGCCGAGTGGGACAGAGCTTGGAGCAGCCTGGGACAGTGGAAGGTGTCCCTGCCATGGCAGGGTGGCACTGGGTGGGCTTTAAGGTCCCTTCCCACACAAAGCACTCCAGAATTCCGTGATCCCTGCGCTTTCACCAGTGCCAGTGCTGATGGCACTTGGTGCTTCTCCTCCTTGGTGCCTGAGGGATGCCAGAGCTCTGCAGGCAGGGAGGGACCCCGGGTGCTGTGAGGTCCCACCAGCTGTCAGGTGTTCCCCATGTCTCCTCTCAAAAGCTGTTTCCTCCTCTGCAGGCTGCCCCTCACCCCAAGGACCCCCACGCCTGGCTCCATCCCAAAGCAGGTCCCCCCTCAGAGCTCTGTGCTTGCCCAGTGTGGGATTCCTCTGCAGAGAGATTCTCTCCTTTCCATTTTTCATGGATATTGGCACTAACTCTGTGCAGGATGAGAGCCAGATGGACATTTCTTTAATTAAATCAAAAATCCAGTCTGAGAAACATAATTAAATTAAAAATACACACGTCCAGGTGGAAGCCAGCCTTTTTCTTGAGGAGACAAGGCACAGAAAGTTCTGACATCTTCTCAGTGTTAGAAGATTCTTGTTGTTTTCATTACAAAGCAGCTTTTCCTTTTGTTGCTGACACAAAGTTGTGGAGGAAGAAATGAAGAGCTTGGAGGGTTTGTGCCACACCACACTGACTTTGGAGTTGTCCACTCACTCTCTAGAAATATTTCTTCCACCACATTGCCCATCTCACAGGGTTACTGTGACATCAGTCATAGTAATTGTGTCAGTCTGTGACTAGTATTAGTCATTTTTTGTGCAAAATCTGCAATAAAAACCACAAGTTAGTGCAGAGAGGAAATACGTTAAGCAAGCTCGAAATAACACACAGATTATACAGAAAATAAAAGAGATTTTCTAACAGAGGTGAGTGTTCTGGTGGGCATCCCAGGGCTGTATCAGACAATGAATTTTGAATTTGCTGTCAGTTGTAGAGCAGGCTCTGCATCTCTTCCTTTGTGTTTGACTTGAGGTTGGTGGGGTTTTGATGTTTTACATGGTGTGATTTTTTTTAATATGTTTCTTTCTTGCACCATCTTTCGTGCTTAGGAAATTCACCATAAACGTTTGGGTTTTCTTGTAATACAAACCCTTTTCTTCTTAAGGAATAATGAGCATAAGGAAATCATCACCAGTGGGATGGGCTGAGTGAACTCAAAGCCACTGCATCCACACCCTTTCCAAAAAGCCACTCCTGCCCAGAAATCCACCTCGTGCTCCAGCAGAGGTTCTTCCTTCCCTCTCCTCCACGTTTGTCCCAGATGAGGCAGCTCAGCCCCACCTGCCCTCCCCAGGGCTCTCCCTTCCCTGCAGCACCACAAACACGAACTGGTCCGTACTGGGAAGGATCAGAAAGGGCAGAGGAAAAGCTGGGGAGGAAGCAAAGGGCCACCCAGGCTGACCTGAGGCTGCTGCAGCCACGCTGGGTGGTCTCAGCCTCCCTTTCCCCAGCACCTCTGGCCGGGTCATTCTCAGTGGGTGGGCAAGAGAAATCCTGGTCTTGAAGAGGAACGTGCTTGCCACAGCCCTCATCCAAGGAAAAGCTCACCCCAGGCTCCACCAAGGCTCAGTTTTGAGAGTTTTGTTCTTCCTGACCTAAAGGGGATCAAGTAAACTCTAGTCTGTGGTGGATTGTTGGAATGTGGCTGCTGAAGGAGGAAGGGCAGTATTGGGAGATAGGAAAGGGGCTTCTGGCCTGAGAGGCCAACTCCTCAAGTTTCCCTTCAAAATCATTGAGGTTTTTACCATTTCAAAGCTTTCTGTGGCTCCCTGTGGGTGAGTAACCACCACAAACCCTGGAGGTGCTTCCCTGCCCCAACCCAGGCTCGTGTCTCTGGGCTCCCTCTCTTACCTGGCTCTGCAGAACCTCAGAAATGGGGAACCCTGGAATGCTTTGGGCTGGAAGGGACCTCAAAGCCCATCCAGTGCCACCCCTGCCATGGCAGGGACACCTCCCACTGTCCCAGGTTCATCCAATCCCCTTCCAACCTGGCCTGGGACATTTCCAGGGATCCAGGGGCAGCCACAGCTGCTCTGGGCACCCTGTGCCAGGGCCTGCCCACCCTCACAGGGAAGAATTCCTTCCCAAAATCCCATCTAAACCTCTACTCCTTTAGTTTCAAACCATTCCCCATCATCCCCTCACTCTCTGCCCATGAGGATAGATTTCCTCGTGGTTTTCTCCAACAACTTAGAAATTTCCTGAGAAGTTGGAGTGCATGGAATGACCCTGTCCAAACCTGAGCAGAGCACAGAGTCACCCTGGGCAGTGAGGGAGGGTGACTGCAAACCTTCCTTAGGGGTCAGAGCTCCAGAGCTGTATCTTTCACACAGGAGTTCATCATTTACTCCAGCAACCCCCAAAATGCTAAACATGGAGTGTGAATCCTGCAATGGTCACTAACCCCAGGGCTCAACCAGAGCAAGAGCTCAGCCAGAAACTCCTGGCAAAGCCATCAACCCTAAGCAACAACCACTAAAGCTGGGTGAAAACCTGGAAATGCTGTTAGCAGTTGTTTCACAGCTACTTTGAGGGTGATTTTTTTTGGGGGGGAGACAAGGCAGAATAGTAGATCCTGGCTGCAAAAAGGTATTTCTGAGAAGTCTTTTACACTAAAACCACATTTAAATGTTCACAATTCCAAAAACCCCCTCTCCTCAATTAAGGCATTGCATGATGCTTCCTATGGTGAGCCTCAGGAAAAAAGGTGCCAAAACAGCCTTGAATGCCATGTGAGTAACATTAAAGAAAATCAAAGGTTACTTTAGCATTCAGAATGAGCAGGTTGGGCTCTCAGGGACTGACTGAGAGCTCTTCTGGGGCAGAACTGGGATGCTGCGACATCTCAGGCAGAAAAGATTTCACAGTGGTCTTTCAGGAGTTCATCATTTACTCCAGCAACCCCCAAAATGCTAAACATGGAGTGTGAATCCTGCAATGGTCACTAACCCCAGGGCTCAACCAGAGCAAGAGCTCAGCCAGAAACTCCTGGCAAAGCCATCAACCCTAAGCAACAACCACTAAAGCTGGGTGAAAACCTGGAAATGCTGTTAGCAGTTGTTTCACAGCTACTTTGAGGGTGATTTTTTTTGGGGGGGAGACAAGGCAGAATAGTAGATCCTGGCTGCAAAATGGTATTTCTGAGAAGTCTTTTACACTAAAACCACATTTGACCTGTTCACAATTCCAAAAACCCCCTCTCCTCAATTAAGGCATTGAATGGTGCTTCCTATGATGAGCCTCAGGAAAAAAAGGGGCCAAAACAGCCTTGAATGCCATGTGAGTAATATCAAAGCAAATCAAAGGTTACTTTAGCATTCAGAACATGATGCTTCCTATGGTGAGCCTCAGGAAAAAAGGTGCCAAAACAGCCTTGAATGCCATGTGAGTAATATCAAAGCAAATCAAAGGTTACTTTAGCATTCAGAATGAGCAGGTTGGGCTCTCAGGGACTGACTGAGAGCTCTTCTGGGGCAGAACTGGGATGCTGCGACATCTCAGGCAGAAAAGATTTCACAGTGAATATTCCTCAGTGTGCTGGGGAGAGAAAGCTGATGAGAACAACCACAGGAGGAAAAACCCAACCAACACAACAGCTTCTGTGATCCTGTGTGGCTGACCCTTTCAAAATGCAGCCGAAATGGGAACATCTGAGCCTTTACCTTTGCAGTAGGTGATATCCCAAATGTCAAGGCAGGACAGGGACTGACTGAAAGCTCTTCTGGGGCAGAACTGGGATGCTGCGACATCTCAGGCAGAAAAGATTTCACAGTGAATATTCCTCAGTGTGCTGGGGAGAGAAAGCTGATGAGAACAACCACAGGAGGAAAAACCCAACCAACACAACAGCTTCTGTGATCCTGTGTGGCTGACCCTTTCAAAATGCAGCCGAAATGGGAACATCTGAGCCTTTACCTTTGCAGTAGGTGATATCCCAAAGTGAGCCCAATAAAGAGAGAGTGGGGATTTTTGCTGGGTCACTGATTTATGCTCTGTGCAGCTCAGGCTTGGGGCAGTGTGACGGAGCCCAGACACAAACCCCACATTGTGACCAACGTGAGGACAAAGCTGAGCTGTGACCCCAGAACACGTCTGATGAAACACAAAGAATTCAGGCAGAGCCAGGGGTTTTCTGATGGTCCTTTCCCTCCAAACAATTCCTTCATTTTTCACCCAGCAGCACCATCCAGCCTCAACAGCTAAACTCGACAGGCATTTTTGCCTGCTGGGGTTTTGCAGGGGTTACTTTGACTACTGATAAAGCCTGTAGTGTTATGAAATTAAGTCACGTTAAATGGATTGAACAGAGAGCATTAATCTGGGCAAATTACTCCCAACCATTAGAAAACCACGGCTGTGGCAAAGGCAGACAATGGTTTCCATTAGAGAATAGAAAATTAATGCCATAGATAACCTCCTTTCTCCTAGACCCTACAGCTCAAGGAAGCTTTTTGTTCCACTGTGATACAATTTAGAAAATATTTCCTAGATCTCTGGCAGTGCAGATGATTTGTTTTCCCTGCTCAGTTACTGTGAGGGGCTGGCATGATGGGTGAGGACACTTTTCTTTTGGAGAGCCAAAGAGAAATGTAGGATTCTTTTATTTGTTTTGAAGTGCCCCTGGAAGTTACACCAGGCTGGTTTCACAGTCCTGCTGTGCATTTGCAAGCTCTCTTTGCCATCTGCAGTAACACCTGGGCAGGAGAGAGGTGTGGGAGAAATGATTCATTCTGCAATTAGACTGGTGATAATCAGGAAATAGGAGAAGTTTCCTCAGGTCTAAAGCTCCTCTTGTCCCCTGAACTCCCTCTTTTGAGATTTTTCTCCCATATTTCAGCCTCCAATAATCTGCTTCCATCCAACTGCTGCCCAAACTCTGTTTTCCCACCTCTTCCTGTGTTCTCATCATTCAGGGATCCTGACACCTGCTGCCTCCAGTGCTCCCCTCTTCTTTTCCATGGAAAAGTCTTTGTGTTCTGCTAGGAATGGCTCCCTTATCTCATAAAAATACACCAGAGACACGCAGCCATTGCTTAGGCAGCCCTTATTTCTTCTTAGAGTGACTTTTCCTTTAGTGAATTTGTAAATTAGTTTTAATTTCAATAATTTATTATCAAAAGGTTCTTTTTTCCCCCCACCCTAGACTGAATCCATAGTGCAGGAGAAAGTTATAGAAGAAAGCCTCTTATCACTGTGTTTATTTTCTCTAGGGCGCATATTCACAGGAAATTAAATATCTGAGCACATCAGTGTAGACTGAACACAGTCACCATGTTATTTATCTTATTATCAAGAAATGCTTTTGAGACAAATTTTAGCGGGAAATTTACTCAAGCCCCTTGAGTAAGTGCTTCTCTCCCTGAGTTTCTCTGAATTACCAAGGACAGAGTTGAGCAGTTAAATGCACTTTGTATGCACTACAACAGTCTCAAGCATCCAAAAGTACACTGAAAAATCCTCAAATCTTACACAGAATATCAGAATAATCTTTAAAATTCAAGCATCCAAAAGGACACTGAAAAATCCTCAAATCTTACACAGAATATCAGAATAATCTTTAAAATTCAAGCATCCAAAAGGACACTGAAAAATCCTCAAATCTTACACAGAATATCAGAATAATATTTACAAATATTATAAATAATAATTATAAATATTACAAATTATTATTATATTTATTATATAAATGTATAAATTATTATTATTATTATTATTATTATTATTATTATTATTATTATTATTATTGCTATTATAAATAGCAATTGTAAAGCATTCTTGGTGGGACACACATGGAGGAAAAATCCAGTGTTTTTATCCAAGTGCTTTCCATCTCTCAGCTCCATCCTCAGTCAGAATATTCCTGTGCTGTCAGCCTGAGGAGAAAACTCCACGTTTTTTATTCTGATCACCAAAATCCTCATGCTGAGTGTTGAAGATGAGGACAAAGCCTTCATTGAGGAAAGCAGGGAGAGTGCCTCATTCATGAGGGCAGGGAGAAGGAGTCAGGAAGACAAAATGACATTTTGCAGGCCTGTGGACAGCCCTGAATGGTGGCACGGGAGCACTTTGGAGCACATTATCCTCGTGGAATTGCCTGATGGAGTGTTCATCACGGCTGGCTTTGCTCTGCCAGCCTGAGCAGCCCTGGTCCCAGCTGTCACCACAGCCTGGGGACACCCCCAGAGCACTCAGGGGCTGTCACAATGCCCATGGCAGGAATTGGATGAGATGAACTTTAAGGTCCCTCCCATCCCAAACCATTCCAGGATTCCATGTTTTGGGGAGTGGAGAATGGGTCAGGTCAGAAAGCAAATAAATGGTTCTCTGTCTTTAAAAGCTCTTTGCTTGCAGAACCTCTAAGTGCAAAAAGTGCCAAACAAAACAAGTTTTGTTTCCTTTTTATTAAAATTACCCACAGAATCCAAAGAAAAATGGGCAAACAGGGAATGTTTTCTGGAGAATTATTAGGAAAGAAAATTGAGTACATTTACTAAATTAATTGCTTCCAATAAGAGCAGCAGTCAGTGCAGCCTTCTCACTGCACATTGACCAGATGCCATCAAAGCATCTCCTACACAGAAAAAAGATAAATTAATGCTTATTTGTCTCAGTCAAATACAGCAAGTAAATGACTTTATAAATAAAAACAAATGTCAATAAACTTAAACAAACATAGTCAATAAATATAACCAGAGAATGTTGTAATCTAGGCATGATACAATTTGGAATGTTTTGTGTCATTCTAGAAGCTGCTGGTGTGTTTAAGGTCCCTTCCAGCCCAAACCAGTCTGTGATTCTATTCTGTGATTCTCTGTAATATTTTAAAGTCCACGACCTCTGTGTGCTCCAAAGCTGCTGGGCCAGGGCCCCCAGAGGACAGAACCCACCTCAAAAATCCCCTGGACTGTTCTTCTGTCAGTCCAGTCCCCAGGCTGGCGATTCCTGAGGAGCAATTCCACCTTCCCATCAATCATTATTTACTTTCCCTCTGCACAGGTTGAGCTGCACGTCCCAGAACACAGAATTTGCTCTGCTGGGTGCTCTCAGGAGGCTGATTCTGCTGGAAATCCAAGGATGACTCCAAGCCAGGACAAAAGGCAGCCTTGTGTGGGATGCTCTGCTGCCCAGGGCACTCACACACAGCACTGCAGCGATCAACGTGAAAGGGTGCAAAGGATATTTTCATCTTTATTTTGCTCTGTAGGAGTGAGTGGCACTGCTTATGTTTAAATAATGCATTTACTCTTTCAAAAAGGAGTTTGGCATCCGCATAGATGAATCCAAGAGGCTGGAACTGAGCAGATGGAGTTGTGCATTCCTCTCCTTGGATGCTGCTGTTGCAAAGAGCTGGAAAGAAGAATTCAGGTACCCTCAGCTCCAGGAAACTCCTGCAAGAGCAAAGGGTGTTCCTTCCCCACCAAGCTCCCACCAGGACCCTGGATCCCCCTCCTCATTCCCAAAAGCTCCCTCTGTCCCAGCAGCTGCTCTCCTGCACGAGTCCAACACAGAAAGGCTTCCCCAAGCCCTGCAGCCTCTCAGGTTGTGTTTCCAGAGCTCCTTTTCCTCTTCATTTCAGCTGCAGAGGGAATGGGAAGAGCCCCAGGCCGGATCACAGTGGGAGAGGTCACAGCAACCCCATCCCTGCCAGGCCTGGTCTGGGAGAAATGCTGGGAAATGGGATTGGGGATGCTGGGACGAGAAAAGCTGAAAATTCGGGATTTGGGGGGAAATAAGTATGGGAAAACCCCGTCATTTTCCACAAAAAGTAAGGGAGAAAATCATCTTTCCCCATCCAGTTTTTGGAAGGGAAACACAAAGTCCAAGCTTTGTTTGTGGCTGTTCCTGAAAAGCCTGGGAGGACACGGGGTCCCAAAGCATCCCCCCCAGTGACCTCCCGTGAGCTGGGGACACCTGTGGTGTTGGGCTTGTTTCTTGCTGTAAATGATGACATTATGCTGAACTGGCACTGATGAAAACCAGGATCACAGGTAATGAATACATTTGGTGCATGAGATTTGGCTCTGACATATTTATGAAACACTACAGCCAAACTACTTCGTGTGGTGTTTATTTCACTCAGTGTTAGACTTACAGAAAGCAATGGGATTTTGGGAATTTGTTCTTACTGGGAGAGTGCACTGGTAAACTGGTCTGTGTCCTTTGTTAACTGCACCTGTAAACTCATACTTATTCAGGATTTCCTATAGGGAATGATGACAAAGGGGAAATGTCAGTGGCAGAATAAAGCTTGAGCACTGCAATGCAAACGTTGCTGTTTTCAATGGTGAAAAATACACATTTAAATTGTACCTAGCTCGGAATACAAAGATCAGCATGCTGGTTAATCCCAAATTATTGATCAAATTGAAGCAAACTGGGGGTTTTGAGGAGGTCAGCCTGGCTGCAGCACGCCAGAGCAGCAGACAGCAAATACAAAGCTAAATTGCTTTTTCCACTCAACTGATCCCAGCACAGCCCATGGACCCAGCAAGTGCACAGTTTGTTCAGAGTGGGTGTTTGTAAAGCAGTGGTCACCAGCTCTGGGGAAAAGCCACGAGCTGCCTCAGGTGGGAAAGTGTTTAAGAGCACAGTGAAAAGACAGCTTAATTAGCCCCTAATTGTGACGAATTTACAGTCTATTAATTACACAATGGACACAGAATGCCACAGGAGCATCAGCACAGCCTCTGGAAAAACTCATCTCTCACGGTGACCTGCTTTGATAGTGATTTTTGGCAAGTCATACCCAATCCATAGACTGACAATAGTGAATTGACTCATGGATCACTACCAAAAATGGGGTTTGCCTACAGCTCTGCATCAGCAGGTTTTGTGTTTAAAGCTTGGCAAAGGCTTATTTATTATCAAACTTTTAAATTTGATAAAATTGGCAAAATTTAAATATTTTTGATATTTAATATCAAAATATGTCAATAGTTTAAATTTTATAAACTTGATAAAATTTAAATATTTTAAATTTTAAATATTTTACAAAATTGATAAAATTTAAATATTTTAATCAAAATATTTACCTAGGTTTCCTGTAGGATCCTAGTGGATGAGGAACTTCCCGGGTTTTATTTCCAGCCCCTGCTGGAACTTCCCGGGTTTTATTTCCAGCCCCTGCCCTGGCAGCAGCCCCTGGCAGGAGTGTGGGGATCAATACAAACCCTGCCCCTGGCTGTCAGCTCCATGTGCCAGTCCATGTTCTGAGCAAGGCACAAAGCCATGGAGAGGCTGGAAAAGCACCCCTGGGTGGACAGAAGGGGAGAAATGAATGGAGCAAGAGGAGGAACCTTCCTGCTGGGTTTAAATCTGTGTGTGTGACCCTTCATCCAGCCAGAGCTCAGCAGAGGGATGGACACCTCATGAGGAAATGCTGGGACAGCTGGGGCTGCCCACCTGGAGAAGAAAAGGCTCCAGAGAGAACTCAGAGTGTTGTATTGCATGAAGTGGTTTCTTTAGTTATTGTTTTGCACTGGGTGTTTGGTGAGAGCTCGGAGCCCCTTGCAGGGCCTAAAGGGGCTCTAGGGGAGCTGGAGAGGGATTTGGGACAAGGGATGGAGGGACAGGACACAAGGAAGGGCTTCCCTGCCTGAAGGCAGGGCTGGGGGGAATATTGGGAAGGAATTGTTCCTTGGGAGGGGGAGGAGGGGCTGGGATGGAATTCCCAGAGCAGCTGTGGCTGCCCCTGGATCCCTGGCAGTGCCCAAGGCCAGGCTGGACAGGGCTTGGAGCACCTGGGACAGTGGGAGGTGTCCCTGCCGTGGCAGGGGTGGAATGGATGGCCTCTGAGGTCCCTTCCACCCCAAACCATTCTGGGATTCCAGGACATCACAGATGTTAAACACCCCTCTCTTTGCCACAGTCCCACAACCCCAGCTCTTCCATGCTCCCTGTTCCCTGCACCCAGCCAGGTCCTCCCAAGCCCGGAATTCTCCTGGGCACACTTTGCTCATAATTCACCCAGCACCTTCTCTAGCTGCTGATGGAGCTCCTACAGCTGCTCTCCACAATCCTCCCTCCCAGCCACACATTCCAGCAGGAAGGCCAAGTGTCTCGCACAAATCCAGTTTTCCAGGCCAAAACCAGCATGGCTCTGGGAGAACAGCAGCATTTTAAGAGCACTCTTCAAATAAACCCAAGTTCCAGAGTCCTTCCTCAGGAGAGGAGCATGAGCTCTGTGGGCCACAGTCTGTGCCCAAGTCTCACTATGTTAATAAGGTCAAAAATAAAGCTCAGGAAGCTTTAATACTGAATAGTTTAATATTAAAAACTCACCCTTGCTATCAATAACCTTTCAAAGTCCCTACCTGGAATCAGTGCCCCTTCCAGGGCTGTCCAGGTGCAAAGCCACCACCCAGAGCAGCCTGTCCTGACTAAATGAGTTTTAAATTAGTTTTCCAGCCCCTTTTCCAAGAGCAGAACCTCCAGCAGTGCCTGCTCCTTCCAGGTGCAGCTGTGAGGGGCAACCAGAGCCATTCAGCACCTACTGGCAAGGGGTTTTGAGCATATGGCTTAAATATGGTCTTGTTTATTTAGGAAGGTTAATGGAGATGACAGCATAGTGTATATATAAACATATATAAATATATAAAATACAAATATATAGCCACACAAATATAAATGTATAAATATATATTTAATGTATAATAACATGTATTAAATACATAGGTATATATATATGCACACACACCCCAGCCTCAGGGGCTTCAAAAAACCTGTTAAAAGCCAGAACAGGCCTTAGAACACACAGTAAAAACACAAATATAAAGATATCAAAACATAAATAAATATATATATATATTTAATGTATAATCATATGCATTAAATACATACATACATACATATGTATATATACACCCCAGCCTCGGGGGCTTAAAAAAAAACTGTTAAAAGCCATAACAGGCCTTAGAACACACAATAAAACTACAAATATAAAAATAGAAAAATATTTTTTAGAAATACATATTTAATGTATAATAAAATATATTAAGTACATAGATATATATATATACACCCCAGCCTCAGGGGCTTCAAAAAACCTGTTAAAATCCATACCAGGCCTTAGAACACACAGCAAAAATCCTCATGAAAGGAGCAGTGACAGATCAGTGCCAAAGCTGGGTCAGGGAAGCCCAAAGGGAAGGAATGCTGCTGTTCCAAGGGCTCTTTTCCTTTAACTGCTGGTCCCCAGCCCAGCCCGAGTCAGCAGGGCACAATTCTCTGTGCCTTATATGGCTTGTTCTGAATTTTTTTTTTCTTTAATGACTCCACGGATTTTTTTTTTTTTCATCCCATAATCACACAAAAAACTTTTTCACATAATTATCTTCATTAAGTGAAATCGTCAGGGCGCGTGAGAAACATCCTGGGCCTGACTCTGCCGTGCAAACCTTCCCATGGAATCCTCACCGAGCGAATTTGTATTTTAGTTGAATTTCAGTTCCTATCCCAGTGGCTCTCAGAAGGCCTTGCCCAGCACCCCACAATGTCCTGGGCCTGGTACCGGAATAAAGGGGGTCCCAATTGTGAGGCTGCTGCTCTGGGGGAGGTTTGGGGCTGTTTGGGGCTGTTTGGGGGCTGTTTTGGGAGAGGTTTGGGGCAGGTTTGGGGCTGGTTTGGGGGAGGTTTGGGACAGATTTGGGGCTGGTTTGGGGTAGTTTTGGGGCTGGTTTAGGGCAGGTTTGGGGCTGGTTTGGGGGAGGTTTGGGACAGATTTGGGGCTGGTTTGGGGTAGTTTTGGGGCTGGTTTAGGGCAGATTTGGGGCTGGTTTAGGGCAGATTTGCGGCTGGTTTGGGGCTCATTTGGGGATGTTTTTGAGGCTTTTTTGGGCCTGTTTTGGTACAGGCATTGGAGCTGATTTAGGGCTGGTTTGGAGCTGGTTCAGGGGCTGGTTTGGGCCTGGTTTGGGGCTGTTTTGGACCTCTTTTGGGGCTGTTTTGGGTCTGGTTTTGGGCTGGTTTGGGCCTGGTTTGGGGCTGTTTTGGACCTCTTTTGGGGCTGTTTTGGGTCTGGTTTTGGGCTGGTTTGGAGCTGTTTTGGGGCTATTTTGGGCCTGGTTTAGGGGCTGGTTTGGACCAGGTTTGGGGCTGGTTTGGAGCTGGTCTGGGACAGGTTTGGGGCTATTTTTGAGGGTGTTTTTGGCCCTGGTTTGGGGCTGGTTTTGGGGCTGTTTTGAAGCTGGTTTCAGGCAGGTTTGGGGCTGTTTTTGAAGATGTTTTGGGCCTGGTTTGGAGCTGGTTTGGGGCTGGTTTTGAAGCTGGTCTTGAAGCTGGTTTTACACCTCCTGCAGAAACCCAAAGGGGTTAAACCCAGCCCCGTGAGGGACCCAGGCCCTGCCAGGCTGTGCAGAATCCCCTCCCGCCACCTTGTTCAGAGCTCCAAGTGCTGAAAAGAAACTCCCAAAGTCTTCCGCTTGTTTGGCAACCAACAGAGAAATATTTCTGTTTGCACTTAGCAACACCCTGAATCAGAATTTTTAGTACAAAATCAGTTTACGGAGCCTTTCCTGTTACTCCAAGCTCTTCCCAACAGTTTCTCTCTGGCTTCTTGCCTTTTAGAAATCTGCAGGGCTGAGAAATTTTTTAGGGGACTCCACTCAGGGAAAGATGTCCAGAGCTTCCCTTTTGCTCTTTCAGAGTGTCTTGCTTGGTTTTTTAAAAATAAATTTATAGGAAAGCCAGGATAGCACTAAAAATACCTCCAAATTAACATGGGAGCATGGAAATAGAAGTATATAAAGTGACTGCAGTATGCTGGGTTTTTTTTGCTTTATGACAGAAAACAGAGCTGTGTTGTCTGCACACAAAAATGGGAACTTCTTTATTTTCTGTCTCAAATATGTGTTATATAGTAAGTATTTCATACTTTATATTACACATTAGAACAAATATAAATTATTGACTCTAAATATTGAATATAAAGTATTAAGTACTCAAATCATTATATTGAACTGTTTCATATAATAGAATAGAGTATAATATTTATATATGGAAATTATAGATAAAATTATATATTCCAATAGAATAATATAAAAATATAATCTTATTATATATTTTAATATGGTATATTTTATTATATATTATATATTATATGTTATATGTTATATATAAAATATATATAATATGTAATATGTAATATGTAATATATAATATATAATATATAATATATAATATATAATATATAATATATATTATATACTATATACTATATACTATATACTACGTACTATATAATAATATATGTAATATAGGAAATATTTTTAAATTATGAGCTCAATTAATGCACTTATTAAAATTAATAACGTAAGAATGGGTAAAGTTTCTTCCTTCTCAAAGCAAGGTTGCCTCCTGAGCTGCCATCTGAATTCACAGTTTCTCATCTACTTTGGCTTAGAATTAGAGCAAGGAATTTATGAGCTGACCTTACTGCAGTTCAATACAAAAACATGAAATATGGGTCCCAATCCTGAATATTGTCTGTAACTATCTGAAAAGTTATTGCTTTATTAAAAAAAAAAAAAAAAAAAAAAAAACCAAAGCAGGGCAAAAGGAAAAACTGGTAAAACTGTTTCAAGGCAGCTGCCTGGAATTTTTCATGGTAATTAGCTCAGTTTATAGACTTCAGAACTATAAACAAGACTCATTAAATACAGCCGAATGGAGTTGTCTACATTTACAAAACTACAGATCAGCATTTGTGAGCCCTCAGGAAGGCATTTAGCCCTCATCCTAATCAGATATAGTGGTTTAAAACCCCCCAAAAAGGGTGAGGTGGATATCCATTGTTGTTTTATCAATGATAGCATCTTTAATTAGAGTAAAATGGTGCACACAGGCTTTGAAACACGGGATTAGTGCTGGTCTCTGTAGTTGTGCCAACAACAAACTCAGTTCCATGTTCTGGTGTTGCACTTGACTGCCTGTCTCCTCAGTTTAAGGGATGTGGCCTGAGGCCACAGCCATGACAGAGAACTATAAATAGCCCTGGCAATCAACTGCCTCTGGAATTCTCTCAGGAACTGGGATAAAACAATTCTAGATCTGTGAATGCATTAAACTGCAAGGGTGAGCCTTGTGCTGCACCTTTGGTGGGAGCTTTAGCAGAGAATTGAAACCCTCACATGTGGGTGAGCAAGGTTCTCATGTGGGTCATCAAAGCATGGAATTACAGAATCCCAGAATTACAGAGTCCCAGAATCTCAGACTGGGTTGGGTTGGAAGGACCTCAAAGGCCATCCCATCCCATCCCATCCCATCCCATCCCATCCCACCCCTGCCATGGCAGGGACACCTTCCACTGTCCCAGGCTGCTCCAAGCCCATCCAACCTGGCCATGGACACTTCCACGGATCCAGGGGCACCCACAGCTTCTTTGGGCACCCTGTGCCAGGGCCTCCCCACCCTCCCAAAAACACATTTTCTGGAACGTAGCTCTGTGTTTTCTGTGGGAAAATACCAAATATCTGTGAGGAAATGTTATTTTTTTTTTCTATCCAGAAGCAGAACTGAGGAGCAGGAGCCATCATCAAGCTTTCCTTTTCCCCAAGACAGAAACTCAGCAGCTCTCAGAGAGGAGCTGGGGATCCCTGGGGCATCCCTTGGCTCTGGGTGTAGCAGCACCACTTCCCTGAACTGCAGAGTTCAGGGAGAAAACTGCTGTGCCCTGCTACTGCAAGATATTCATACAATATTTGTCATTTAAAATAAAAAATCACTGCAGTGGGAGCTCTGAGAGCTCCAACACTGTCAAAAGATTAGAAGCTAAATACATTTTGAGTAGAAATATTGGACTTTGATGAGCCTTGTGAGTCCCTTCCAGTTTGGGATTTTCTATGATTTGATGTTTTAACTGTTTCATTTACCACAATATTGCAGAAATGGCCAACCCAGCACAGAGCAGGTATGTTCCTACCAGAGCAGAGGTTTGGTACAGCTGAGCTGAGCTGAAATGCTGTGCTCTGATGCAGATATTGATCTATTGATCAATTCAGATATTGAGGAATTGTGTGGGCACACCCTGTCACAGGTGGGGGCAGCTCAGACCCAAGGCTGTGCTTGCACTGGTGGTTCTTAGTTTGACTGAGCTGGAGCAAAAGGAGAGGAAAGCCACAAGAATTGTTTAGAAATAACAGTTTATAAGAGGGGAAACTGCAACCAGTTAAACAGCTCAAGGTATTGAAGGGAAATCACAGCTAAAATCACAGAAAAGCTAAAATCACAGAATATCCTGAGCTGGAAGGGACCCACAGGGATGATCCAGCCCAGCTCTGAGGCACAGAACAACCCCAAAACCCCAGCCTGTGCCTGAGGGTGTTTTCCAACACGATGGTCTTTCAAAGGCTCAGGACAGGAACAGGAACAGGTAGTTGGACACGATTATCCTTATGGATCCCTCCTAATTTCAGATGTTTTGTGATTATTTAAAGAAAAACATTATGACTTGTGTGGGGTCACAGCCCAGAGAAGACTCTTGGTATGGCCTCGCTGAGCTTTCATCAGGCACTTTGGGCCACTGTGATGGACACAGGTAGCTCATCAAAACCTCAGCACCACGACATGAAAATTAATTCAATATTGGCACTGGAGTTGAAAGGATGAGCTGATTTCTCTTTACCAATGCCCATCGAATTTCTCTCTCTCCTCAGTTTCAGTTGTGTTAGGAGGACATGGCACATCTCAGTGCTCTGCAGGAGTTCCAGAAGCAGCTTGTGCCAGTGGGAGGGAGAAGTTAGCATCTGAATGAATTTCAGCCTCGTGGTTTGTCCTGAATGCTTGCTGTTCCATTTTCAGATCTGGAAAGTTGCAGAATGACATATCTCTGGATTTTTGATGTTGTGATTCTTTTCTCCTAGGATCTATGCCCTGCTGGTTCTGGGAAACTTGTGACCTCTGCATTTTTAATTAGAACTCGTAACTTTTTCCATAGCAACATATTTTGATGCTGCAAATACAGAATCTGTCAAATCAAACAGCTCCTGGTCAGAAGAAATCTAAATATATAGAAATGCTGAGCAGTAATAAGATGTAGGATATGGCACAGTTAAGAAAAAAATTAAAAGAGACAATAAAAGAAGGCTGGAAAGCTTTGGTTAATTTCTAAGTTTGATTTTAGTAATTAATTAATCAGTACAAATTATTAAATTGTTGTGTCAGTACCCACCTGGTACAAAGGAATGAACTGGTCCCAGGAAATATTTTAGATGTGGAAAAGTCTCACTCACAGGGATAAGCAGTAGAAGCAGGTGGTGAAAGCAAAAGAAATCCTCTGAAACAAAACCCAAGCTCAGAATTTTAATTTCTGTTATATTAACAGAAAAATGGAATTCAATAGGATAGGTTAAGGCAAATAATTTAGTAAAACACAGCAGTTCTAGATGGACTTTTTCAAAACCATTGATTTATGATGCATACCTTGCATGTGCTAAAAAAGTATTTCCTTCAACAACAAAGTTTTGGAATTTTTGTCATTTGGCTTTACTGTTTAAGGGTTACTGTAATTCATTCACTGATTCTCAATTACATTTTTGGTATTATTGTTTTTACTATATTTAGTTACTATATTTATATACTTTATATACTATTTATATACTTTATTTACTATTTTACTGTATTTATTTACTATTTATTGATTTACTATATTTATTTAATGCAAATTGGTATTATTTATTAATAATTTACTATAATTTGGTATTACTGTTTTTGACATCTCTGTGATCTTTTTTTAAGATATTTCTGTGTCAACAGAGACCTGTGCAGAATATTGTCACTCCTGTTCCTTGAACTTACCAAGTAAGGCACTACAAAATTTCCTCTCTAGCATGTAAAGTCTTGGACAAAATTATTTTTATTATTTTCTGACTAACCAGACTTGTGCTCACTCTCACAGTCAGTTACTTGGGGTTCCTTTTCCTGCTTTAAGCAAAGATTTTGTTTCAGGCTAAGAAACCATCCTGCCTTTCCATCCTGCCAATCCCCCACCAGCCCCTGGCCCTTCTGCAGGGCCATCCCTCTGGAATTCCCTGTCAGGCCAGCAGCCAGGAGATATCCATGGGCTTGTTCAGGTTTTTAAACAAATGTTGAAGTGCAGGAACATCTTCTGGAAGCAAACACCAATGTGGGAATAGCTGCTTTGGTTTCTTCCCTCTGGTTAGTGTTAGACACATGATTACTGTGCCTTTGTCTAGTCCATCTGTTTCCACTTTCCATAAAAAATGTTGGGATATGAAGTTCATCTTGGTGTGTTTTAACCTTGCTTTGCAAACAAGGGGTTCCTGGGTGCTCCCTTCTCACAGAGGCCCTGGGGGTGTGTCTGGGCAGAGGGTCACAAAACCCTCACATTTCCTCACAGATATCTGATATTTTCCCTCAGAAAACTCAGATCCACAGTCCAGAAAAATGTCCTTTGTAGTCTGCAAGGCTGTCTAAACAGAGTATGAAAATAGATGACATCACTTACACAATTTGGGTTTTCTCCACGAAAATGAAAAGCTCCATTAGTGTGAACTCCCCGACAATTGTCAGAGGAGGGAACTTTTCAAATGAAATGCTTCATCTCACTAATTTAGAGCAACAAAAACCACAACACTGCTCTGCAAGCTTTGATTTCCAAAAGCCATGACGTTTTTTAAATTTATTTAGAAGCATGATGGAACAGTTTCATAAATCTCCTGCCACATATACCATCCACTTAGGCAATCTGACAGCTTGCTTGCCGGAATACATGAGGCACAGAAGGAGCATCACTATATTTATGTGTGCCCAAAAAGGACACAATATTATTTTTAAAAACCAAATAGAAAAAAAAATTGGAATGTTTTGGAGTTGGAGGAATGAAATTTCCCGCATTTTGCCTTCCAAGTATAGATGGTTCAAGGTTCTGCCTGCAGCAGCCAGGCGTGATTTCTGCCCAAGGAGCTGGGACTGGCACTGCTTGGACCATCCCAGCCCCATTCACTCACTCCCTTTTTGTGGTTGCAGTTTTCCCAGCTATTTCCACAGATCCTGGCTGCTCATGGATCCTGAGGATGCCACAACCCCAAGGAGTTTTATAAATCTAGAGAGGGAAATGATCCATCAGTCACCGTCAGCAGAGAGCCTACGAGAACGTCTGTGGGGTTTTACCAGCAAAGCTGCTGCAAAAGGAGCCAGGATGGGATCCCTGACCTTTCCCAGCCCTCCTCCACCCCGAGCAGCCCACAGCCTGCTCTGGAAAAGCTTCAGCTCACCCAGGCAGCAAAATTAGAAATCTTCCCCAGGGACACTCTTACTCTTACACCAAACCTCTCCCGAGTGCGATGGGGGATGGAAGGCAGGGAGGAGTGGGAGCAGAGAGTGCCTGTCCCTCTCTGAGGGTTTCCCACAGCACACTGGGAATGCCCAGGCATGCTCAGGCAGCTGTCGAGGGGTAGGAGCATAGCCAAGCCCTGGCCTGTGATTCATGGAGCAAGAAAATCATGTTTGAGCTGAGGAACAGCAGCACTTCCCAAGTGTCCAGACCCTCTCGTCCCCACTGCTCACACAAACCTGGCTGGCATTCCAGTAATGGAGTCATTTTCCAGAAATTTTTGGGCTTATGACTGCTACTTAAGGCTTTTTAAAGGTTTGTGATAACTGTATAATTTCTTAGAGAAAACCCTGGTTATTATAGTCTCATTTTTATCCTATGTCACCACAGCAAGATGAAATAATAAATATGGAGAATTGTCTAATAAATTAAAAATCAGATATTGCAATGAACTAAACCCCAGGTATGTCCAATAAACTAAAAATCAGATATTACAAATAACCAACTGCAGTACAGTAATGTTTTTAAGTTCAGGACAATAGTTGTTGGGTTATGATTGGAGGTTTTAGGTGAAAGCTACCAAACAGTTTGTCCAACTTTTGTGACCACTTCCAATTCCTGTCCTGCTCTGGGAAAATGAAAGTACTGGGGAGATTTTGGGAGGATGAGAGGTTTTGAGAGATTTTTGTCCCACACAGTGCAGAACCTGACCCTGCATCAGCCAGAGGGAGAGCAGCTGCTCCCAGGGAGCTCCAGGTGTGTTTTGGAAGGGGAAAACAGAATCAGCACAAAACCCCTGGAAGGTTTGGCAGCTGCTGCCCCACAAACACAGAGGTGCTGTTATTCCAGCAGCCTCCACACCCTGAGCATCTCTTTTGTGTGCTCCAAAAGCTCTTCTGTGCTGTGCTGGCCTTAACAAGCCTCTGGCCCTCTGGCTGCTGGGGGCACTGAGGGCAGAACTATGGAATTATGGAATTATTAAGGTTGGAAAAAGCCCTCTAAGGTCATGGAGCCCAACCATTACTGCAGCACTGCCAAGGCCACCAGGAACCCCTGTCCCATGTGCCACACACCCTTTCCAAACACTCCCAAGGCTGGTGCCCTGGGCAGCCCAGTCCAGCCCCCTTAGCAGCCCTTGCAGGGCAGAAATTTCCCCAATTTCCTCCCTGAGCCTCCCCAGCCCAGCCTGAGGCCGTTCCCTCTCCTCCTGTCCCTGGGATAAAATCCCAAATCCCCCCCGGCTGTCCCCTCCGGGCAGGAGCTGTGCAGAGCCAGGAATTCCCCCTGAGCCTCCTTTTCTCCAGGCTGAGCCCCTTCCCAGCTCCCTCAGGACCCTCCAAACCCTTCCCAGCTCCCTCAGCTGCTCCTCACCAGAGCTGTGCTCTGTTACGTGCACACAAACCTGAAATTACAGGATTTTCCTGCAGGAATGTGAGAAACAGGAGAAAAGCCACAGTGCCCAGTGGCTCCCAGCTCACCCCAGGGGCCCAAAGTGCCTGATGAAAGCTCAGCGAGGCCATACCAAGAGTCTTCTCTGGGCTGTGACCCCATAAAAGCCATAATACTTTTCCTTAAATAATCATACAATATCTGAAATTAGGAGGGACCCGTAAGGATCATCATGTCCAACTGCCTGTTCCATGCAGGAATACCTAACACTAAGCCATAAGACTAACAGCCTCACCCAGAAAAAAGTAAAATAATGATAGAAATATATATAAAAATACACATAACCTATAATATATTGCTATATATATATAAAATATACTGTATTATGTATGCAATACATTACAGAATACATAAATGCAATCACCAGAAGCATAACAGGATGTAAAAATTACTCTCTCACCTTTATAAATCTTTTTATTACAGTAACTATCCACTAATTTTCTGTAGCCTTTTACTGGCCTTTTGTGCTTACACTGACAGTCCAAGGTACCTCAGATAGCCAAGTGCTTTAAGTGCTGTGTTTGTCCAGAAATGAAGAGTATAAAAGCCATGCACAGTAAATAATTGACATAAAAACAGGTTTCCCTCCTCCACTCAAACCTCTGTACAGGGGAAAAAAAAAAGAGTGGAAAGAAAATGTCTGCTCTCAACTGTCTTGCTCAATGTAAAAACTTCAAAACTCAAAACTTGGCTTCCTTTCTCAATAAATTCCATATTACACAGTGGCAGATAAATGTAACAAATATTTGACACAAGCTGCCTTCATACAAACCGTGGATCAGCTCAAACACTCTTTAATTAAATATCATCCCTCTTAATTAAATATCTTCCCTACAATCATCTAAAGGACATGGAAGTGTGTAAGACTGGGACATAAATGTATTAAAGGGCTCCAGAGTATTCTGTCTTCCTCAGAAAGTTGCATTTTAGGCGTTTCTCAAGTCAGAAATCAGCACTGGTCCTGCCTGGGTTTCCTTCCCAGGAATGTGTTCATTTTCCCCACAATCTATAGAAATTTCCCACGTTCACAACATTCTACAGCAACGGGAAGAACAGCCATCCATCCTCTTTCCTGAGAGTGGATTTTGTTGCCCCCTGCTTCCCATGATGTAAAAGCACACAGCATCACCTTTGCCATGGCTCTCAGGACTCAGTTCCATCAGCTCCCTCCCATTTGCCACATTATTTTGCTCATTTCCCCCACTATTTTACTCCTTTCCCCCATTATTTTACTCCTTTTCCCCATTATTTTACTCATTTCCCCCAATAATTTACTCATCTCCCCCATTATTATACTTCTTTCCCCCATTATTTTACTCCTTTCCCCCATTACTTTACTCCTTTTCCTAACCATTTTACTCCTTTTCCCATTATTTTACTCCTTTCCAGACTAAAGTATTCCACGTATTCCTCTCTTTTTGCATGAAAAACAACTGCATCCCCTTCACCTCACTCTTGTTCAAACCTTTCCAGCTCCCCTCCCTTCCCCTTGGAGCAGTGGAATACCTGCACGTGTCCCCAGGCAATTTCCACAGGGACAGAATTTATTCTGCCTCACGTTAGAGACCAATTAAAAACAAATCATCCAAATGTAATTAATTTTCCTGATTCTGAGCAGTCAGCTCAGAGCCAATCACTCTTAGTGCAAAATTAGGTTTTTGAAGGGGTTTTTTTTTTTTTTGGGGGGGGGGGTTTAAAAAGAAAATATAATCCTGGTGCATCACTTCACATCCCTACACTGACCTTTCATTCCATTTGACAGAAAATGTAATAACATCCTCCTGCAGCTCCTCAGGGAGTTTGAAGGCCAGAGCCCACCATGAAAACAGTCTCCTTGCTATTTTCCCATTCCTAAATCACTTCTGAATGCCACAAGCCCAGGTTCAGATCCCAGCACCTCCTGGAAATCAACTCTTTAATCCCATTTTTCTTCCTACCTCCTAAAAGATCCATAAGGAATTTCCTCTCCTGGACCACAAAAGCCCAGCAGTGTCAGCACAGAAATTGCCTTTCTGAAATGCATGGCTGTGATTGTTTCAGACTGCAGAATTTCATATTTTTATTTGGTTCCGTTTAAGTGAAACCACTTAAAGAGTGGAAGCATTTCAGGAGGCTCAGGGAGAACTTTTGGCTTTGCACAACTCCCTGACAGGAGGGGACAGCCAGGTGGGGCCAGGGGACAGGGACAGGAGAGAGGAAATGGCCAGGGGAGGCTCAGGATGGATGTTGGGGAATAATTCTTCACCAGGGTTGGTGAAGAAATGATCACATTTCTTCCTGGCACTGGGCAGTGGTGGAGTCACCATCCTGGGGGGATTTAAAGGCCATGTGGATTAGTGGTGGCCTTGGCAATGCTGGGTTACTGAAAATGAGGAATTCCAAGCAGGATGAAGAGGAGGAAAAGAGAGAAGTGTTCACTCAACCCAGATTTGTTGTAGTTTCAATTTCTACAGTTCTTTACACAACTTCTGTTTGAGCACTTTAAGAAGAGGGGCATTACTGCTGTCTGTGGTTTGAGCTCACAGAACAGCATGAAATATTTCTATCAATGCAGGTACAGTCACCTGCTACCAGAATGAGATCTGTTCATGGAGAATCACACCACGGACAAGTGAAATTTTATTTGTTTCTCTTAAAACAAGAAACAAAAACATAGCAGTACGTTTTAGCAGTAGATAGCTCTGTCACCACTAGAAGAAATAGTGAACATCCTGTTAGAGTCAGGAATCATTTTTCCTGAAGGTAACTGATTTTACAGTTGTCAGTAAGTGGAAAATAAAAGGGGATCCTCAGAGAAAAGCACTTGGATTCCCCCAAGCCTGGGGCTGTAGTTGGTGTTCTGTGGCAGAGGGGAAGAGGAAAGGAAGGGGAAGAGAGGAGAACAGGACAGGACAATGGAGAGGAATTGTGGAGCTCCTTTGCCTTCACTGCTTTTAGATTTTGTCAGGAAAGCAGAATACATAACAGTTATCAACTTCAATTCTATGCGATAATCTTGCACATATTTTTATAAGGTAGTTAAATCCTTAAACAACTCGATTAATAAAAAACAGCGATACCAAAATTTACCAGTGTTGTCAACAATTTCCAGAATATTTTGTCTCTCAGATGATGTCAATAATCCTAGTTTACCAAATTCTGTATGTCATCATTTTAAATCTTTCCAGACAACTTTAAATCAATGATGGAAACCCTGAAGTTTTCCATGGTTGATCTCAGTTGTGGAATTGTGAGCCATGTTTATGAGATGGAATATACCAAATAAAACAGGGAACGAGGCCCTCAGAGCAGGGATTGTGTCCCTTCCTTTCAGAGCCTCAAGGCACCACAGGGCTCAGCCCTTCCAAGTCTGCTGCATCTCCAGGGAATTCATTAACTTGGAAATAAAAGAGCAGGATGGCAGCCGATGGGAGTGCAGCAGATACAGAGGTTTTTCCACATCACTGGTTTAAATTTAGGTGACCAAATTTCGACCTCTGGTTCCTGCACTCCGTGTCTGGCTCTCTGTAGAAACCTTTGAATGCAAGGGGCCATGTCCAAATGTCACCTTTTATCTGGGCTGGATGGGAGGTGATATTTTTGGCAGCATTAAGCTTTTTTTCTAGAATTTCTTTATGTCCCATATTCCTCAGTATTTATTTTATAGTTGTGTGTCCATGTCCTCTGGGAGCCTTGCTCTGAGAACTTTCTGCCGTGGTTTTGGTCGGTATTTGAATGAACATTTAGCTCCTTTTTTTGTGTCATTCAGTCACGTTTCCCCCCTCCCAGGATGGAATTTGGGTTTCCTCACCCCTCTTTGGAGAACTTATTGTCTGACATTAATTCCCTGAGGCTACAGATTAACCACCCTGGCATATTTCAAGTCTAAAGTTTGAAATCCAGTGAGAAATAAAGGTGAAAAAAAGATACAATGTGAGAATAAAAATTATATTGATCATCTGGCAATATTTCAGGACCTACATGGAATTTGTTCTCATCTCTTAGTGGCAGTCAATGAATCTTAGCTTTCTTTTCCTGGTAAAGGCTATAGGGAATTATTTTTTAATACTAAAATGTCATAATACCAAATAATATTCCATTATCATAATTTCAAACAAAGCAGCCTATTAAAAGTTGAACTTAGTGATCTGCTGCTCTGGAGCTTAATTTTGCAGAAGGAAAATCACTGTTCCTCAGGTATTGACTGCTCAAAAATGGAATTTGACTTGGTTTTTCCTTGCTGAGTTCCAGATTTATCAGCAGTGATCAGCCTTTGTTTCTCTGCTGGGAAGGCCCTGCAGAATTCCCTTCGCTCGGCACCGTGTGCCAACAAGCAGCCAAACTTCAGAAAAAGGAAGAAAAGTCCACACTTGGTGTGTCTGGAGAGCTGCAGGCCATGGAACCACTTCACCCAGGATAAAAAGATGAAAAAGAAATAGACTCCAGCAGCTGTGACAATAACCAGGCATTTACACATCAGTCTAAACAGTTTTGAAGAGCCACAGGTGTACTCTGGACCACAGACTTCTCCTTCTCCCAAGAGAAAACATCCAGAGAAAACCAGGGAGTGCTGTACATCAGGATTATATAACTTAACTTTGTAGTCACAGAATATCCTGAGCTGGAAGGGATCATTAAGACACCCCAAATCCCACCCTGGGCATCCCTGGAGTGGTGTCCAAACTCTCCAGGAGCTCTGGCAGCCTCGGGCTGTGCCCATTCCCTGGGCAGTGCCCAGCACTCTCTGGGAGAAGAATTCCTTAATTGCTCTGACTGGATTTGAAATTCCTTCATGTTTTCCACTGCTGACTGTTCTCATTTCTAAGAATTCCAAGGGACCCTTGAATACTGAGAAACATTGCAGTTGTGGTGAAAGGAAAAGCAACACCTTCCAAAGAGCCTGGAACAGCTCTGGAACAGATGCTGATCTTTGCCTTGAGGTTAATACGTGTTGGTGAGTCACCAGGGCAGAGATTAGAACGCTGTGTTTGTGTTTATCTGCTGTAAACACATCCGGGTGACTGTCCTGGGATTAATGGAGGCTGACATTTGTGTGCTATCACCTCATTGTTATCTCCTCCTCACAGGCTTCGTTGGCAGTTCCATAACCACCTCCCCCATTCAGCTGAGGAAGGGGAATAAGAAAGTGGAAAAGGTCAGAAGTCTGAAGTGATCTTCACCACGTGCTTCATATTTGCATCACAAAAACAAATGGAGTAACTGCAACCCCAAGAGCCAAAGGACAAAAGCTCTCTCTCCTCTGGGGTGCAGCCACCTTCTCACACAGGATTTGTGTCTGATTCTTCTCCCAGCCGCGTAAGACAGTAACAGAAAGAGGGGGAAGAGTTTTAAACTAAAAGAGGAAGATTTAGATCAGATATTAGGGAGGAATTCTTCCCTGTGAGGGTGGGCAGGCCCTGGCACAGGGTGCCCAGAGAAGCTGTGGCTGCCCCTGGATCCCTGGAAGTGTCCAAGGCCAGGCTGGACAGGCTTGGAGCAGTGGAAGCAGGGTGTTCCTGCCACCCTGGGACAGTGGAAGGTGTCCCTGCCATGGCAGGGGTGAGACTGTCCCTTCCTAATGTCCCTTCCAACCCAAACCATCCAGGATCCTGTGATAAGGTTTATTTCCAACACCCCAGGCTGTAGCTGAAGTTTGCTGAGACACTTCTGCTTTTTCCTTCTCCTGCTGGAACTGGAGCACCGCATTCCAAACACCCGCTCTTTCCACAGGGAGAAAAGTTCCAGCAGAGAAATACCTGGAGGAACCCTGGAGTGGTTCCACCACGGGCAGAGATGGCTCCCACTCAACCAGGGGAGATTTGGGGTGCTGGAGAGCACAGCCTGAGAGATCAGTGCAGAGCTGGAACTCCTGCCATAAACACATTTTCATCCAAAGCTGAAGGCAGAGAAATGCCCCGGCTCAGCACATCTCTTCCCAGCACAAAAGAACTCCAAATGCCAGGAAACTCTTCCCAGAGAAGAATGCAATGGGGATGGGGAAACCCCATCTGAGAAGTCTCCCAAAGATGCCTTTGGACCCTGCTGGTGCCAGAGGGAGCTGCTCCCTTCAGTGACACTCAGAATCTGAATTACCTCTCCTTGCTGGCTCTTTCCTCTGAAAGTTCCCAGTGGGACCCTTTGGTTTTCAGCACCAACACAAGCAGCCACTTCCCAGGGCCACCAATTATCACTTCATTGCACTGCTTTACGAGGCAGAACAGGATGATCTTTAAGGTCCTTCCCACCCAAAGCAGCCTGGGATCCTTCCTGATCCTGTGATTCCCTGTGAGGACACGGTGGAGTCCGTCCTTACGCTGTAGGTCAGTCCTGCACCCCAAATATCAACTCCCACATCAGCACCAAGGCTTGTGCCTTCCACCTGAACAGCACATCCCAGACTTGCTCTTTCCATGGTGATAAATGTTCTGGAGGAGGCTCTGCTGGAGGAGCCATGGAATGGTTTGGGTTGGAAGGGACCTTAAAGCCTATCCTGTTGCATTTCCACCACCCCTCCCACATCAACACAAAAACATTGCTATCTGCCACCTAACCCAGCCAAAAATACCCAATTTTCTGTGAGCCCAAGCTGTGAGTAAGGACTGAACTGGCCCTGTGTGACCCAGACTGGGGGTTCCAATCCTTGCAGGCGCATGGATGTGTTGGGCTCTTTTCCTGCACTGGAATGTCCCAGTTTGTCCAACACCAGAGGCACGTGGGTGTGTGACCACTGCAGATCCCCTGCAGTGAGTTTTCTGAAGGAAACCACCACTGATCCCTTTTCCCTCCTGGTTTTCCAGCCATTCCATGAGTCATGACTCCTCATTCAGCCTTACACAGTGTTCCACCAGCAAACCAATCTGATATTGCTGGTGAGTAAAAGAGAAAGATTTAAAAAGAGTATATTTTGCTCTTTTCCTTTGTCTCTTTAAACAGAGGTCCAGGTACCAATCATAGACTCGTTAGAGTTGGAGAAGTTGGTCATAATTGGCAGTTTTTGGAACAGCTCATACAAGGTCAAGAACGTGATTGCTCCTTTCTGTTCTCTTCCCCTCATACCAAGGACTTTTGATGTAAAACTTCAGAAATGCTCCTATTATGTTCTACATAAAAAGTGAAATATATGATAGAAGTAGGAACAAATTAAAAATTAAATATTCTCATTTTAGAACATTTCCCTCCTGCCTTAGGTTTTCTTTTTTGATAGACCCACAGGTAATTCAAGGATTGATAAGCATTTCTGTTCCAAATAGCTGATGTACTTGATAGATGCAAGAACAGCAGCAAAATATGTTTTAATAATTAAAACATTATAAATATATGTAAACCCTAAGCAGCCTGGCTTGGAATCTGTACTGATTTCTGCTTGTTTCAGGCTCTGTTGTTTAACTTCATAGTGGGAGAGCAGAGGATTAAACCCCAGATTAGCCTCCATTCTCTGGCTGGATTTGGCAGTCCAGCTGTTTAGAAGGAAAGCAAAGAGGAATAGGCTCAGGCTATTGATCCAATTTTCTGCTCTGTGCTGAGAGAACACAGCAGCCTGAGCTGATTTTAGAACAACTCCACTTCCCAACAGCTCTTCTCGTAGTGCAGGATAAGATAAGAAGATCATGGGAACAGCAGCTGATAGACTAATCCACCCATTGATTTCTCCTCCCTGCTTACTCCCTGGGTTTTAATTGAATTTTGTGGTTCAGCATTGGTTTCAGCCCATGCTTTCCGAGTCAACCAGAGTACAAAGTAAAGCAATGGGAAAAATCAAATTCTTGAATTTTGTCCAAATGGAATTGGACAAAAATAGACTCAAAGATTCTCATTGCAAATTGGACTCTGGAATGAAGGTTGTGTTGGGGGGGTTTTTTTGTTGTTCTGGTTTGGGTTTTTCTCCTTTTCACTCAGCTCTTGCTTGCAACAAGGCCAATGTGAAAAGGAGAAAGCTGGGAAAGAGACATTTTCTTGTTCCCAGCAAGCAGGTTAAAAAATTGAGGGAGCTGGAGGTTTTGAAGAACTCACTTTTGACACAGAAGTCACAGAAGAAATTTAGCAGAAGGGGACAAGTCGCTGTCAGTCACCTCTTACACAAATACTTCCTTTGCCAGCCATGCTCCAGCTCGGTTTGCTGGCTCTCATCAGTGCTCTAAGTGCTAATAATTCAACTGTTGGACATCCAGAGGCATCACAGTGCTGAACATAATTCTTAAAGAAAGGGAGTAATTTAAAAATAGAGATGAACACTTCCCTTCCACTGCAGCACTGGGCATTCTCTCCATGCCCTGCCTGCCCCATGCTTCGGACAAGTCACAGATTTTTCCACCACCTTGAGGACAGCTCCTGGATCCCTCTTTCCTTTTGCTTTACCTGGACAAGGCCTTTAAGAACTTAAGATTTACAAACATGGGTGATGATTTGTTTGATCACTTAGAGCCAAGATTGTGGATGGTAATTTCAACACCTCCTTATTCCCCAGCACCCCAAGCAAACTGCAGGGCATGGATGCCCCTCCTCATTAGCAGAGCTGACTCAAAGCCTGGTTCCAGTCCCAAAGGACACTGTGCTGTGCTCAGGTGGCAGAGGAACCCACAGGCCACGTGGAAACAGAAAATCCAGGATGGAAAAAGGAAAAGCACACGCACAACACAACTTTTCCCACTGACCACAATGTTGTAAAATAACTCAGGTTTCACAAAAGAGCTGCAGGTATAAAATCAGTATTAGACTCAAAGAATAAGGGAGGCATTCTTTGAATATCCTGTAAGTTCCCCTGGACTTCCAGAACTCCTGAGCAGTTGATCTTTACAGGAAAACATAAAGCATAGGTATTACCTGAGATTTCCAAGTGTGAGTTCTGCCCTTAATGTAGCAACACTTAAAATTCCCAGGTTAATTCCCAAGCAGAATTACCTTACCCACGTGACAGCTTGAATTTGAAACGACTCAGATTTTGGAAAGGCTTGTGGAGTGACAAATGCAACATAAAATTGTCTTTGCTTTCCTGAAAAGAACAGTACAAAGAGGACAACCCAAAATACCAACTGTCCCTTGGTGCATAACGAGGAACAGCTTCAGGACACAACGTGGTTCTGTGCTTCCAAGCAATGCCAGCACAGCAAGGAGAAGGGTGCCAAGGCACAGCAGCATGGCAGGAGCTCCTGCAGAGCCAAGCCTTCACAGATGGTGGGCAGCCAGGCAGGAGCCAGGCATGATGCTCCCCACGAGGAGCTGCACATCCCCATGGCGTCACCCACGGCACTGCCAGAAGGAAAATCACCCAGATTTCCCCAGAAAGTCATCCCAGAGCTCTGGAGATGAGGGAGAGCCTCCAGAAACTCTGAGCAGTGGCTCCATCCAAACTCCTTTTTATGGCAATGACTGCTCCAGTCTTATCTTCATGTTTGGGAATGGCCTGTGCATTGCACAAGGAAAGAGGGAGGAGTATTGATCTCCAGGTTAGAAGCAGTGACTGGTTTGGGGATCAGAACCCCAATTAGTAACTGGTTTGGGATCAGAGGCCCAGTCTGTAACTGGTTTGGGGTCAGAGCACCAATTAGTAACTGATTTGGGGATCAGAATATCAGTCTGTAACTGGTTTGGGATCAGAAGCTCAGTCTGTAATTGGTTAGGGGTCAGAAGCCCAGTCTGTAACTGGTTTGGGATCAGAAGCTCAGTCTGTAACTGATTTGGGGTCAGAAGCCCAGTCTGCAACTGGTTTGGGATCAGAGGCCCAGTCTGTAACTGGTTTGGTCTAAGTGGGGCTTTTCCTGCCATCTATAACCTGGGCTCAAGGTGAGCTGGCCAAACCTGGCCCTCTCTCCCTGCTTCCAGAACATTCTGTTCTTCCCAGTCGCGAGGCAGTGCTGAAGTTCATTAACCCATTGATTCCAGGCATGAACCACTGCAAATCCCACAGTGCCAACCCATCCCCTCCATCCTTGGGCTTCCATTCCTCAAGAGCACAGAGTGAGTTTTGTTTGCTACACAACTGCATTATATAAAGCTGCTGCTGGCAATATCAAAACATATTAAAAGTTTAACTAAGACAATGTGTTTGAGAAGAATTTGCTCTCTTTGGAGCTGGAATGTCCCCATAAAAAGGCATGATCTGTACGAGAGTGAGCTGTCCAATGATCTGCAAACGCTGCCTTGTGTCCTGGAGTAAACCCTGCTCTCCTCAAACCCAAATTGGTTTGGATTCCCTCTGAGCATGCAAAGAGCACTTCCAACTCCTGCTGCAGATGCATGTCTTAAACCTGCACTGGTGGGTGGCTGATTGTCACAGGTGGACCTTCATGTCACAGCAGGTCTGGGGACAATGCCACAGAGGCTCCTCAGGACACCCCTGGGAAGGTGTGTCCAAGTGTCCCTGAAATGCAAAGCTGTTCTTGTTTGCAAGGCTTGATCCACTACAATGGTTTGGCAAAAAACATAACAAGCTATTTTCCTTATCCCAAAGTTCTCCCTTTTCCTACAAGCCCATTGAAAACATTATAATTCCATTGAAAACACTGTAATTCCACTGAAAACACCAGAAATCAATTGAAAACACTATAATTTCTGGCTGGTTCGTTGTGCCTCCTCCCCACCTCACCTGGCCTCTCACCACTCCACCCCATCTCTGTAGCAGCCCACTTCTCCAGCTGTTCCACTATTTCTCCTTAAAGCTTTGTGTTTTCTCTTAAAGCTTTGTGTTCCCCATTCTCCCCCAGTCCTTGTGGTCCCAGGAAGGACCTGGGAAGGCCAAGGAAGCCCAGGATACATAACAGTTGCTTGAGAGCTTCACTTCAGTGCTGATAATTGAGGGATCTATTTTGCAGACTATTTAGCAGCACTCCAGAGGTGGAAATCACAGTGAAGATGAGACAAATTCTGTGATACTGAAATAAGAACCTGGTGAATGAGTGTGACAGCCCTACCAGGGGCTCACTCCATGACTAGTTCTCCTGCCAGAAAAACGGAAAAGTTTCGTTTTCATTCAGTTTTCAACTCAGAATAATTCTCACAGGCAGAATTTTGCCCTTTCCTTCAAAACAGCTGAACACACTGAGCCCTCCCACACTGGCTCAGCCCAAAGGTAGTTCTGGCCTGGAGTTCTGCCTCCAGCAGAGCCTGAAAAAGTGTAGAAAACAAGTGTAAGAAACAGGGCAAGTGCAAAGCAATTCACTGGTGGATGTGCCCTCCCAGTTTACTGCCTTTTTTAGTAGTAAAAACAAGTTGTAACATTGGCAGGGAGCCGCAGTGTTTTACACTTTCATTATCTCCATTGTTATACAATACAGAGCCAGGTCCTGGAAGATGAGTAGGATATGAAATACTTCTTGAGCTTTGCTTTAAAAAGTGATTATTTGCACTTCTTTTCAACCTTCTCCAAAGCCTCACGAAGGTTTATCAATAAAGATAAGCAGATGCTGGACAGAGAGTGATGAAGGGCAAGTCCATCCTTTGAGTCCCTGGTGTCAGGGCAGGGTCCCTCCAACTGGGCACTTTTTTCAGCTACTTTAAAATGTCCCACCCCCAAGAGAATCATAAAACCATGGAATGGTTTGGGTTGGAAAGGACTTTAAAGCCCATCTCGTCCCACACCTTGCACTAGACCAGGCTGCTCCAAGCCCTGTCCAGCCTGGCCTTGGACACTTCCAGGGATGGGTAAATTGTCAAATGCATCTCCCTCCAAGACTGATGTTAAGTTTCTATTCCTAATTTCACAGCAGGACCCCCTCCTGTACCTGCCCAGGTAGTGCTGGGAGGAGGAGAGCTGAGTGCAGGAGCCTGGGTCAGACCCACACTGAGGGAGAGAACATTTACAAATGCTAGGACAACTTTCACAACCCTGATATTCTGATCCTTAGTGACAGAAAGGTGGTTTCACCAGTCATGACCACCCTAAAAAAATGGGTTCCCTCCAAAAGAGGCAGACCCATCTTCTCTGAGCCAGGTGAGGTGTTTGGTAGGCTGGACTTGTGTGCAGGCTGGACAGGACCCACACGCCTAAAGAAAAACTGCAGCAGGGTCTGACCTCCCTCTGTGAGAGCAGAAAAGCTTTTTCTGCAGAATTTAAACCACCAGAAAAACAAGGGATCAGCCTCACAAAGCAGCAGCACTGCTCTATTCCACAAATAAAACCCAGTGCAGAAAAGAGAGATTTCCCACTGAAGTGGTGGGAGCCTGGTGTGCAGCTCTGGGCTGTTTCCCTCAGGTTAAACACACCTGGGTGTCTCCACACAGGGGAGGCCTCTTCAAGCACATTTTCCTTCTTAATTAAAATAACTTTGAAAATAATTTTGAAATTAAATTTGAAATTAATTTTGGAATGAAAAAGAATTTTGAACTTCCAATTGGCCTGTGAACAGAACAAAGGACAGCACAGCAGCTGGGGTGATCAGATTGTAGGGACTGGCAAACAGGTCCCAGTGAGCTGGAATACAGCATGGAAAAGGATTTTACTCCTGCAGCATGGAAAAGGATTTCTCCACGTGGAGAAGGGGTTCCTTGGGGTTTTTAATGAACATTTAGTGCAACAGATGGCTTGATGCTGTGCACATAAAAACGGTTTTATTGGATGTCATCACTGCTTGCAAATGAATCAGGAGAAATGTGAGGCTCAGAAATCACCTGCACAAACCTTGGGGCACCTCTCCGCACCCACCTCCAGGTCCGTGAGCAGCTCCAGGCTCTGGAAGGGCACAGGGGAGTGGGGAAAGGCTCTCAAAAGGGCAAGTGAAGAGATTAAAGAGAGGAAAGAGCTGTCTTGAGAGGCTGGGGCTGGCTGGGCTGGCTGGGAGGTGGGCAGGACAGGGGAAGGTCTGCAGGTCTGCAGGTGGTGGGTGGGTGGGGTGCAGGAGCTGCTCAGGAGCCCTGGCACGGCTGGAACCAGGGGGCACTCACTGACAGCAGCACAAGTATTGACACAGAGGCTGCACAGCTTGTGGGTATTGCTGCCAGAAAAGGTTGGGAAGCAAACAGTGCCTCAGGCAGACAAGTTCATGGACAACAGGTTCATCCAGATATAAATGGAATTAGGATAGGGGTGTGCCTTCAACATCCCTCCTGCAACGACTGTGAGTAAATCTTACCTGGAGCTGTCACTTCTGGGCACAAAGTACATTTTTTATTCTTTCAAATCTGCTGTAGTCACTAAAATTTTTTTCTGTCTCTAAGGAAATACGAGTAGTAGTAACAGTAATAAATAATACAAACAATAATGGCACAAAAAACAAATAATAATGGTAAGAAATAAACAAAATAACAAATAAAATAACAAATAATAATGGTAACAAATAATAATGGTAACCAATAATAGAAATAACAAATAAAAATAAAATAATAACAAAATAAAATAAAATAATAATAGTAATCATCATCATCATCATCATCCAACTAAAACTCCAAGCCAAACCAAGCCAGTCCATTTCCCACAGAACACAGACCCACAGAGCTCAGCTTCCAGGCTTTGGTATGTAAAGAGTGAATAACAGTCCTGGTTTTAATTACTGCCCTGCAACAGTGCTAGGAACAGAGAGCCATGTTTTACAGCAATTCCTAAGTGTGCTCCTTCTTGGAAACACAGAGAAGGGCTGGCCAGGGAGAATCCTGCAGATGGGATTCTTTTACAAAGTTGGAATTCAACCTAAGGAAATTAAATCTTGAATGACTGGGGGGCAATCTGGGGCTCTCCTCAAAGTGTGGCCTCTCTCATGTTCACTGATTTATGGTAAAGCACAGGTAGCTGGAAAACTTTTACAGGGCAGAAATGTTTGAAGGAATTGGCTGATTTATGGTAAAGCCTGTCCTGGTAGCAGAGCCTGGACAAATCCTGGATGAACTTTAAGGCAGCCAGGTAATTCCTGTTATCTCACAGTAATTGCTAACTCTGCCAGATTACCTTTTTGTACCTCAATTCCATGGCTGGGTGACATTTTGCAAGTTAGTATTTCTGTCTCCTTTCCACAAAAGTTTTCTTAAAAACTTCTAGCAAAACCAGTGCTTGAGAAGGAAGCTTTAAGCAGAGTGTTCACAGAAAAAGATCATATTCAGACCAAAGAGCAGGAAAAGGTGTTTCATGAAAAGCCTAATTTCACCCTTAAAAAATTATATACCAGCAACTCAAATGCCAAAGTGTTTGTCCCACCCCCTCCACAAGATTCAAACAAGAAAACAACATTCCCTGGGAGCAGCAAGTTCTCTCGTGGGGTCTGTTCTACAGCAGGAGGTCAGGGGGCACTCTGGAATGTTTTGGGGCACTCTGAAAAAAGCAGATACTTCTGTGGGAGAATCTTTGGCCCAGTGGCCACAGTTCCTGTGGTATTGTGGACATGAGCTTGCTGTCCAGGGCCATGAAAGCATCCCTGGAGAACAGGCACAACCTGATCCCACAGCTGTGGCCCCAGTGCTGCTGCACACGAGGATCCAGCCTGAAAGGAGGAGGAACTGTGCTATGATCATATGTCATCTGCCCACTAACAGGGCAAAAAGGATTTTAATGCTCATTCCCTGCAGATAGAAAATCCCTTAAGCAGCTGCCAACTGGCAGAGGTCACGAGCACAGCAGGGTCCTGCAGGAGAACCATTCCCACCGGGACAGCTGGGCTGTGCCCCCCTGAGCCTGGCCAAGCTGGGCAGGCACAGCTCCTGCCAGGGCTGGGAGAGCAGTGGGGAGCAGGGAGGGGAAGCACGAGGCCATTTCATCCATCAATGATGTGAAATATCGAGTTTTCTGCCGGGCTGTTGGGGTCCGCTCTGGTTAGCTGTAGACCCTTGCCCACGTGATAATTTATAGACGAAGGTAAAAGACTGAGGAGTGCTCTTCTCCACGTGGGAAACCTTCTTTATTCCAAGAGACTCAGCAGGTGGACAAACCCATGGGAGAAAGAGGGTGTTCCCTGGCAGCAGGGAGCTTTTATACTCCCCAGGATGGGGACAGAGAGAGAGGTCCACAGCCAGTGGGACACCAGTGAGGAGTGTGAGCGGAGGGGTAACCCAGGGGAGAGACCACCAGGGGTACTGGGGTGGGTGAGGGAAAGACCGTGAGATGGGGAAAAGGGGTAACAAAGCACATGATATAACATAAGCTATTCAGTGCAATATAAAAACTACTCTGTGCAAATTCCCTATCACCCAGTGCAAAAGAACAACTAAATGAACTAGTGCACCACAACAGGGGGGAGTCACTCCAGGCCAGGGATGCTCCTCTCTTCTTCCAAATCCTCTGCAGCAAGGAGAGGAGCGATGCCGAAGCCACAGGATCTGGATCAGGGGATCTGGAATTATGGTGTCACTGTCCAGCAGCAGGAGGAGCAGCAACTGACAGGAAAAGAGGACACAGACTCAAGATGTACCAAGGGAAATTTAGGTTGCATATCAGGAAAAAGTTTTTCGCAGAAAGGTGATAAAGTTCTGGAATGGCTGCCTGGGGAGGTGGTGCAGTCACCATCCCTGGTGTGTTTAACAAAGCCTGGCTGTGGCACTGGGGGCCAGGGTTCAGTTGGGGTGTTGGGGCTGGGCTGGACTCGATGATCTTGAAGGTGATTCCAACCTGGTCATTCTGTGAATTCTGTGAATTCTGTGAATTCTATGAGTGTGCAGACCACCCCCATTTCTTGCTGCCATTGGGGGAGTGAGTCCTTGAGCTGCTGAGCTTCTCTGGCAGTGCTGGCACCCCCCAAAACAGAATCCCCCTGTCAGACTGTGGGTGTTTCAAAGGTTGATGCTGGCACAGTGTTGGCAGCACAGAACCAGGCAAAAATACCCAACCCCAGCACTGGGGAGGGATGTTTTTTGCTGGCTCTTTAAAAGCCTCTGTCAAGGAGATGAATGTGAAAGGTACACCAGAGCAGGTGTTCTCCTTCTAAAAATCCATCAGAGCAGCTTCTGTCCAAGGAGAGAGACCTCAAACAAAATCCAGCATCAGCAAACTCTGACAAACAATGTTTTCCAAGGAGAACTCAGACTTCCACCCAAGCCTGGCTCAGCCAAGCACAAAAAGCTCAGTCCTGGGGAAAAACTTTGCACTTATTCAGCAGAATTTCTTAAAAATATTCATTCCTCACAGAAGAGCATGGAATAAACAGCTGAGTGCTGATTCTCAAAATCCATAATTCCTTTACTATTTTTAATAGCATATATGCTCTCATTTGATCCTCTCTGCCAATGAACAGCTGATAATTAACCAGAGAATCATAGAATGGCTTGGGTTGGAAAGAGCATCAAGTCCCATCCCATTCTGACTCTGCCATGGCAGGGACACCTTCCACTGTCCCAGGTGCTCCAAGCACTGTCCAGCCTGGCCTTGGACACTTCCAGGGATCCAGGGGCAGCCACAGCTGCTCTGGGCACCCTGTGCCAGGGTCTCCCCACCCTCAGAGAGAATTTCACCCTAACATCTAATCTAAACCCACTCTCTTTCAGTTTAGAGCCAGCAATAAAAGCATATATTAAATAAAGCATGTATTGCCTGCAAGCCTGTGCATTCCAGAAAAAAAATGGTTGTTATCTCTTCAAACAACTGTCAGGCCAAATGTGTGCAGGGTCTGAAGCAGAATGTGAAGTTTTTCTCAGAGCTCTGTCTGTATGTCCCTGCCACTACAATTATGTTCTGTCTGTAACAGCACTTGAACCATCACCAGACATTTTATTGAGCTCAGGCTTTTGAGATGTTTTCATTTAGAGTCAAAGGGTTTCTTTCTCCTGTGCATTGCAGAGCCAAGTGAAAGAGAAAGAAAGGATGAGTGCAAATCACTTCAGCAGTGCAGCACAGATGAGTGGCTGTCCCTGCTCAGTTTGGATTGCAGGCTATTGGAATTCAGCGTTCCCATCGATTTTCCAACGTGCCCAAGCTGCATTCCCCATGTGGTATCGACTCAGCTGGGAAGCCATGAGGCAGAGACAGTTAAGAAAATATTTACAGGAGACTGAGCCCTACAGTAAATTAGTAATGAACTTGTTTGTCTGACCCATTTATTCATGACCCATAAGTGAGCTTCTGCTTTTTTCTGGAAATGTCTGCCCCACACACACACAACCCCACAGTGGTGCTGCACAAACCCCCAAAGGCAAAACAGACCCTCAGCTCCTCTATCAGAACACAACCTCAATTCCTCTATCAGAACACACCCTCAATTCCTCCATCAGACCAGACCCTCAGTTCCTCCATCATTTTCCATTTTCTGTAGTGAACACAAGCAGAGAATTTGCATTGTGATCGTTCCTTCCAATCCCTTGATTAACTTCTACTCAGCCAAACATGGGTGAGCTTCCTGCAGCTGAGCTGTAGAAGTTGAACATCTCTGGAGCCAGGCTGGCAGAGCTGGGGGTGCTCACCTGGGGAGGAGAAGCTCCAGGGAGAGCTCAGAGCCCCTGGCAGGGCCTGGAGGGGATCCAGGAGAGCTGGAGAGGGGCTGGGGACAAGGGATGGAGGGACAGGACACAGGGAATGGCTCCCACTGCCAGAGGGCAGGGATGGATGGGATATTCGGAAGGAATTGTTCCCTGGCAGGATGGGCAGGCCCTGGCACAGGGTGCCCAGAGCAGCTGTGGCTGCCCCTGCATCCCTGGCAGTGCCCAAGGCCAGGTTGGACAGGGCTTGGAGCAGCCTGGGACAGTGGAAGGTGACCCTGCCATGGCAGGGATGGGATGAGATGAACTTTAAGGTCCCTTCCAACCCAAACCAGTCTGGGATTCTGTGATCTCTTTCCACTCGCTTTAGCCCTGGGAACAGCTCTCAGACAAGTTTACACAAGTTAACAATGTTCTGCTTCCTGCAAATGTAGATGTGTAAAAGCTAAATATTCTGTCAGGTAAAACAGACACTGTCTTCCACTCTGAGTGTTTAATTTCAGCTGTTTATAACTCTTCCTCACACTCACATCAAAGCACCCCCAGGACAGGCAGGGGAAGAGGGTTGCTTGTGATACAGCTTTTCTCATGTAAAGGCTTAGCATTACAAGGAAGTATTGAATGTAATGCACACACACGTTTAAATAAGTGTCTCTGAAGAAAATAAAACTTGTTAAGCTCATCCCACCCTTTATACTTTTACAGGACCTCTGAAAACTGTTTGATGCTCTGTGCGTCCCTTTCTCAGTGACCTGACACCTCTCTAAAGGGCCAAGATTTTATGAACAGCAGCTGCACTTGCCCATGTTGCTTCCAAACCCACAAAGATTTCAGAAATAAATGAGGATTCATCAAAAGCAACATTTTCCCTCGAAGGCTGTTTCCTCTAAACCAAAAGAACACAGACACTTCTTCCCAAATGCCTTGTCTAAGCCTTTCACCAGCACAAAGGCCAGATTCCAGGAGGAATCCATTGAATCATGTAACATTTTGGGTTGGAAGGGACTTTAAAGCTCGTCTTGTTCCACCCCTGCCATGGCAGGGACACCTTCCACTGCCCCAGGCTGCTCCAGCCCCAGTGTCCAACCTGGCCTTGGGCACTGCCAGGGATCCAGGGCCAGCCACAGCTTCTCACAGGAGCAGCTCATCCAAGAGATCATGTGAGACTTTAAAATGTGGTAGAAGCAGAGAAATAACTGGATGCAAAGCAGCAGAGAATCAGGATTCATTCATCCTGTGCTCACAAGATCCTTTACCCCGCTGCCTCTCTGACTCCAGAGCACATCCTTTCCTACCCAGCCAACACTCCAATCCCTCAGCTGGCACCAGTGACCTGCCAGAGCAGGAGAGCCCTCAGCTCATGGAGGGGTTGAGCAAGGCTTTCCTCCTTAAATCTGTGCCTCCAACCACTGCTGAGGGAGGAGGGCTCACCTCCGAGCACAACAATGCCCTGGGATCTGACATTCCTCCTCGAACTGCTGCCACACCTTCTCCAAAAGCTGAACTGGTGTTTGTTTGGGTGACATGGGAACGTCAGGAAGAGCAGACAAGCTCCTGCTCCTTCCCAGGGATCCCAGCCTGCTAACATCAGCCTGCTGGGGTGAGCTCAGGAGGAGCCAGAATGTGGGACAAGAGGAGGATTCCTTCAAGACAGAAATTAGTGCTGGTGATACAGATTAAGTACAAACACAATGCTTTGTTGATTACTGCGTCCAAAGGAGCTTTTAAGAAAAAAACAGGCAGTTTTATTAGAAGACAGTTTTAAGAAAAAAACAGAAAGTTCTTGCCAAGAAATACTCTTAGAGATGCTCAACACAAGTGTGCACTAACTTTTATGTAAAGAAAAGAAAAAATCCTATCATTTTATAGCTCTCATCTGATGCTGTTTGCTGCAGTCACAATGGGCTCTACGGCTCTTTCCAATTTTCCAGCACAAAGTCCTAATCTGAGGATGTCCTAATGAGGCCAGAGAAATGCTCAGCACTGGCACAGCCTGGCAGCTCTGCCGTGGACCCTGAGGCTCTGGCCAAATCCCCAGGTCAAGGTTTGCATCCGAAAAAACTCTCCCTGTGTAAATGAAGACACGCTTTGGCCTGTGGCTGCCACCATGTGCAAAAGCATTTTTCTTGGAGAAAAACAAAGCAATCTGCATAATCCTGGCAAATGGGAAAGGCAATTTCAGCAGTCACATCCAGCACTTTGTGCTGCAATTTCCTAAAGGATATTCCAGGCAATTTTAAACACACATCACCTCCAAGAATCAGTCTAGCACTGAAGCCACTTTGGCTCTGTGGGGAAGGAATTTAAGGTTTTTCTGCTGGTGCTAATGAAAAACGAGGATGGTGTGCTCCAGGTCCAGAAAGCAGCACATCCCCGTGGCAGAGAACTTGATTATCTCAAGGCTTCTCTGCCTCCTTGCTCTTCTCCTTTACATAGTGCCTTCCACACATCTTTCCCAAAGGATTTAAGGACCAGTCTCTCCAGATGGCTGCCCTCTCCTGGATGGAATCAAAAAGTGTTTGATTACTTCCACTTAGATAAAATGCAGTGATCTGCTTTTAATTTTTTTTTCCTTGGGTCTGTGTAATCACAAAGGTTCCACTGTGCCAGAACAAGAACTATGAAATTCTAAGGGGCTGCTTCATAATCCTCAACGAGTTGCCAACTTTTTTTGAGAGTCGAGTTTTTAGCCAAATTGCCTTTTATATATATATTTTTACAAAGTTCTAAATTTTTACATTTCTTTCCTGTATTTACCATTGCCTAAATCCCACTGCTGTTCCCTTGTAAACTAGTTAATCCCTCTCCTCAAACACGCTGGAAAACATTCCCATATCTCTTTGTTGCTGAAGGTAAGCGTGTTAAACACGGAATATTTCAGTAGGAAGGATTCTTATATAATCTTTTCCTCAAGTCAGGGTCAAATATTTCTTTGCTACTCTCACCCAGCGCTTGGCTGACCCCAGTTACAGCCAGCTGATAATGGGGACAGCACGGTTTTGGTACCAGTGCACTCCTTCCCCAGTTAACCACTGCGTTCCTACAGGTTTGTTTCCCACTCCCGAGCCGAGCAAAGGGCTCTGGAGATGATTTTCCCAAGGACCCATTCAGCAGGGAGCTGGGAGTTTCCCTGCGGGAGCCCTCATCTTTAAATCGAGGGCAAGGATTAGGATGCGGAGGGGAAGGGCAGGACAGGCGCCCCTCGCAGAGGGATTCGGTCGCTGCCGGAGCCTTCTCGGGGCGTTGTGCGAGCGCTCTCACACGAGCAGCCGGGCTCCGAAACTTTCACTGCACATCTGCGCATCCCTGCCTGCGCTCGGCAGCGAGCCAAGCGCCGAATTCCTGCGAGCCCGTGCAGCTCCCACACGTCCACAGCGCCGCGACCCAGCGGGAGCCGGCTCGCCGTGAATCAGAGCGGAGCCCCGAGCGCTGGATGAGGCTGCGACGGCAGCGGCGATGTGAATGGCTCTGCGGGCTGGCCACAGGGGCCGAGGACAGGGGTGCCACAGCAGCCTGGACAGCCTCGGGCAGCGGCGAGCCCGCGGCGAGCAGCGCTGCGGCTCCCAGGTGAGAGAGCGGGGCGGCCCCGCACGGCCCCGCGGCGGGCACGGCAGGGATGCGGCGGGGTGAGGTGGGATGCGATGGGATGCCACGGGATAAGGTGGGATGGGATGTCTGTGCGGCACGGAGCGCTCGCAAGCACGGCGTGGTTTGGTGGGGAAGGCGAAAATCGCACCGGCACAAGGCAGGCTTGGCCGCACGCACATCTGGAAGGTGTTGGTGGGGCAGCTGTGGATAAGCTCGGAGCTTGGAAAACATCTTTAGGGAGAGCAGCTTAATCTCAGGGAAATGCAAGTGTTCTTAGGCTTTTTATCCAGGTATATGGGAACTTAGTTTTATTTGCATTCTACAGCAGTTGCACCTATATGAAAATTCTTTCCTGGCTTTGTTCTGAATATTGAGGCTTTCTTATTTCCTTTTTTCCCTGCCCTGTGATAATTCTAGTCTAGATAAAAACTCCTTTCTTTCTTTACTAATAAATAGGAATTCTGCTAAATCAAAGCATGACTGACCCAAGGCAGGATCCTTTTAGCTGCAGACAGAGCAGTGCTTCACCAGAGACCAGTGTATCCTCTGGGATGTCCACTTGGAAAAGCTCACGACCTCCCTGCTGCCTGTGTGTAGTGACAGGATGGAGCTGACAATGTTTATTGATTTATAGCTGGTGATAACACTGTTTTAGCTGAGACACTGCTCACAGATAAAAACAGGGACCCCAGGCAGGGAGACAGAAGGAATTTGTGTGCTGAGAACAAAAAGTGTTTGTGCTTCGGTTCTTTCTTCGATTTAAGTTCTCCTTATAAAGCTCAAGAAGTTTTAGAAAAACACCAAAAGTGAGCGTGCTTGTCAGGCTGGTTTTCCAAGTTGTCACAACTTGGAAGTTGCATTGTGGCTGTTAGACAGATAATTTATGGATGTTTTCATGCATTAGAGTATCACAATAAAGTTTTTGGGGCACTTTTTTTGCTAAGCCAAACTAAAATGTGACAATCATCTGCAGTAAGATGGAGAGAGAGCTGACTTGTCTGTACATTCCTGCTTATGGCACTTCTGAGCTGGTTCAGATATTGTGGAAAATAGGCTTTTAAAATCCCCCTGCCAACTGCCATTTCAGGCAGTTTTGTCTGAAATTCAGAGGGTTACAACATTTTCTGCACTTCCGCAAGAGGCTGCAGGGATAGAAAGAAGGGATTTGAACGATGAATCAAATCTATTGGAGAGTTCTCAAGTATGATAAGAAGGACTCGGCCTTAGAATGTATTAATAATCACAGACATGAATCATTTTCAAACAAATCTCAGCGAGGTCTGGAGAGGAGCCCCCTGACACATCTGTGCAGACCCAGTGATTTCACCGCTTGATCAATCCCAGCCACTCACCCTGGAGGGATCTGACCCTCCCAACAAGGTGGCAAAGAAAGTAACTGTGGCTGTATTTCCTCACCCTCGTAGCTCAGCAGTGCTCCTTTTCCCCACCAAAGTCTGAAATGATATTTTTAGATGTCTTCATTTAAGTTCAGTGGGAGCTACAATGAGCACAAGCATCAATTTAACCCATATGGTAAATAAACAATTACTTCCTAGGATAACTGAGCAGCCTATGAAATAACCACAGGATGGTAATTTAAAAACTGGTTTAGAAAAAGACCTAAAATATGTATTCAGATTAGCATTTTCAAGTGTAAAATGTCTTTATTTAATGGGATGTCTAGAACAAGGGTCAAATAGAACACATTAAAAACTAGATTGTTTCTATCAATAGGAATAAAGCCCATAAATTCCCCTACTGCTCCATGTCTTTGGCCACATAAATGTTCCTTTAAGCACAGATTCTATTAATTGGTTTTCTGTTTCCTTAAAAAATGCTTTTAGGACTAACAGAATACTGAATACGTAATAATTAGCATTACTGACTTAAATTAAAGGCACGTGGAAAAATACTAGTAATTTTAAGAAGTTAACAGAAATCTTTGATTTTTTTTAAAATCTACATTTTGCAAGCAAACTGCTGATAAGTTAAAAAAAAAAAAAAAAAAAAAAAGATAAAGGGTTGCTAAAACCCATGGTTTCATTCCAAAAGATTCAGTGCTGTAACAGCAACAGTGAGTGCTGGATTGTTGGGGTTAGAAATGTTTGTCAATCCCAAATGTGGGGCCAATAAAAGCTGGGGAAACTCAACCCCTTCCAGCCCAGCTACAGCAACGCTGACCTCTGCCGGCAGCTGCTCGGGCACAGGATTTGTTACACCGAAATATTAATTAAATCTCATTCTATTCCCTGAGAAAGGGGCAACACCTCTTCTCACTGAATTTATCTTGTGGAAAGAAAGGAAGAAAGAAACTTGTCCCAGGGTAGCAGGGATGGAGAAAGGTCTGGAGCACCAGGAGGGGCTGAGGGAGCTGGAAAGAGGCTCAGACTGGAGCAAAGGAGGCTCAGGGGGAATTTCTGGCTCTGCACAACTCCTGACAGGAGGGGACAGCCGGGAGGATCGGACTCTGCTCCAGGGAACAGGGACAGGACAAGAACTGGCCCCAGGTTGTGCCAGGGGAGGGTCAGGTTGGATATTATGGAAAACTTCTGCCCTGAAAGGTTTGCCAGATGTTGGGACAGGCTGCTGAGGGCAGTGCTGGAGTCACCAAACACCCAGAGTGTTCAGAAATGTCCAGGTGTGGCACTCGGGACCTGGCTCAGTGGTGAGCTGGCGGTGTAAATGTGTGGATTCAATCTCCTTAGAGGTCTTCTCCAGCCTTAATGATTCCAGGATCCTGTGGGAGCAAAAGGCCATGCACCAACACTCCTACAACTGCATTCCTGCCCTGGCCAGAAGGAAATTCTCCCTGTGCTGGCTCTGACCTGGGCAGGGTCACAGAGGCCAAAGCATTTGGGAACATTTCTCCATCCAAAGGTCAGGGACAGATGTCCTGTGGGATGTGTTGTGGCTTTTTCTCTCCCCACAATGCCCTTTGTGCAGCCCCACAGAATTCATTAAATATTTGTGTGTGTGTGTGTGGATGTGAATTTATTCACAAAAATTGTGTGGTCAAGCAAAGCAAGCTCATTTTTGCTGTTGCCAAGAGATCACATTATCAATCACTGTGAGTTATGTGCACACTTGTCTGCCCAGGGCCACTAACACTAAAGGAATTTGGGGGAAAGAAGATCTCAGACCCTCAATATAAACCCCTCCTATCCCCAAATCCTGGATACTGCTGGCAGTTCTGGTCACTGGTCACAAGGACAAAAGTATAAAATAAAACAAGAAAAGGTGCAGGATGATGAAAGCCTGGAACATTTTCTGTATTTAGAGAAACTACAGAGATTATGATTTCTAAGTCTGGAAAAGAGATGGCTGAGCAGGGGTGTGAGGGAGATATTTATAGTCACAGTTGTCCTTAAGATGTAGAAAGGAAATGGCTGTTGTCAAAAATCGAGGGGCAGGAAATAAAACTGCCAGGTGGCAAAGTCAAGGCAAACAAAACAAGGTGTTCCTGTCTCTGGGCCTGAGGGAGCTCTGGGATTCCTCCCCATGGATATTGCAGGTCACAGGGGTCAGGGAGCAGCCAGGCACACTGGGAGCAAAGCTGCTGCCTGTGGCTCCATCAGTCTGTGCTTCCAGAACCTCCTCTGGGTGGGAGAGCAGCCCAAGGAGATGCTCCCCACGTGTCCCCCACTCCCCAGGGGCTGCAGGAGGCAGAATTCCTGACCTGCTGCTCTACTTCCTTCTCCTTGGTGCTTCAGCTGTCAAATACTCCACCCACCCCACCCCAAAAAAGGTGGCAGTGTAATATTTACTGTGGGTTGCCAGTTCATTGGTGAAAAATGGCAGAAGGTAAAATAGCATCCCTCATTTTGGTGTTTGCTCAAGGATTAGGCGTAGGCCAGTGTTCATGGATGTACCAGCACAGAAAGACATCAGAGATGACATTTACAGCTCCTCAGGCAAATCAGTGTCTGAGACAGTGGAGAAGGGACAGTGTGAGTCCTGGGGCATCTTGTGAAATTCACTGAAATGGGGAAATACCATTTTATCTCATCTCAGTGTGGTCTTTATATGAAGCTGGCATCTTATTCGAAAATTTTTACTGAACTCAGCTCTTTTCTAACAGCTTCCACTAAAAATATTATGCACAAATATATTTCAATTATAAAGTAGCAGGGAAATGCCTCATTAATTACACTGAAAATAACCTTTCACTCTGAGAACTGCATCACCCTGAGAACTGCAGCAGAGGATGGCACTGCCAGCAGTGAATCCTGGATGCCAAGAGCCTGAGCGCCTTGGCAGAGAGCTGGGGAGTCACCAAGGACATCCAGAGCTGGCTCCAGCAGCCCAGAGTCAGAACAGCTCCTGGGAGAGACACTGAGATCACACCAGGGTTGGACAGCAGGAGAAAATCAGCAAAGTGCTGCTCAGTACTTGGAGCCTGCACACAGCTGGAAGTTGCCCAGTGCAAGGAGAAATCAGGTCCTAAATACACCGAGGAGGCTCTGCCATAATATCTGCATTCAAATGACTATAGAAGGTAGTTTGAAATAACATTTGATGGTTTTTCTGCCATCTTTTGAGCTGCCCCAGGCCACTGCTCACTGAATGAAACACCTCTGACTTTTCCTTATCTTGGAGGCAGCTGTTTATCTATCCCCTTTCTCCTTTATTCCCCCAGGCTCCTGCATTTCCAACAATGCTTTGAGATTCTATGGCACAGTGCTTGACACCACCAGATGACCCAAATCAGGATGTAGCAGTCACACACTGTCTGTGGCTGGGATCTGTTTTATCACATAAAATCCCAGGATGGTTTGGGTGAGAAGGGAACTCATCCCATCCCACCCCTGCCATGGCAGCAACACCTTCCACTGTCCCAGAGTGCTCCAAGGCCTGCCCAACCTGGCCTTGGACACTTCAGGGATCCAGGGGCAGCCACAGCTGCTCTGGGCACCCTGTGCCAGGGGCTTGCCACCCTCACAGGGAGGAATTTGTCCCCAGTATCCATCTAACCCTGCCCTCTCTCAGTGTAAAGCCATTCCTCCTTGTCCTCCTCTCTCATGGACACGACTCCCAGTGGCATCTCCTGGAGGAAACAGAAGTGGTGACAATGCACCAAGGCAGATGGTGCCAATGCACCAAGGGAAATGGTGACAATACACCAAGGCAGATGGTGACAATGCACCAAGGGAGGTGGTGACAATGCACAAAGTGAGGAGCTCCCTGGCCTGGACTTTCCAACCAATCCCTGTCACAATCCCCCCTCAGAACAGAAATCAAACCTGCACTGACCAGACCACTTGAGGTAGTTCAAGACTTCTTTTGTTCAGGGGTTTTCTAAAACTGAACATCAACACAGACCATGAACTGGTTCCAAAAAGTCTTTCCCTCATTTATCTTCCTGGCTCCAAAATCCAATTTCCTGTCCCCATGGTGTCCATAACAACGTGCCAATAAAAGTTCAGATTCTGCTCCCACTGACTTGCTAGGAGTCAAAATCCTAACTGGGATTCAAGCACAACAGACAGACAAAAAACAACCAGAAGGTAAAACCAGTTATTTGGTTTTTGGGGTTTTTTTGGGCCTTGGTTGACGTATTATTGACAAAATCAAGAATCATGGAATCATTAAGGTTGGGAAAGACCTCCAAGGTCAGCAGGTCCAACCTTTGACAAACACCATGATGCCCACGAAACCATAATGACATTTATGTTATGCAAACATGAAGCTCCTCCAAGAATAAAATCAAAGGAATGAATTAAATGAATGACTAATGGGTAAAATGAATCTGGTTTGTAACTCAGGGCTGGTCGTTTCTTTTGAAGTGCCATATTTGTGAGAAATGTTGCTGCCTTAAAGAGGATGCAGTGAAAATTGCCTTCATTAACTTGTTAACTGCCCAGTAATTTTACACAGATTACACTGATCCTGACAGTTCTGACCTCCAATGAGTAAATTAGCCCAGTGTAAATACAGCTGGAAGCAGATTATGTGTTTGATAGCTTTCTATTTGCCAAGTATGGCTTTGCAAGGTGAAAAACTACTATTTTGATTTTTTCCAGTTCTTAATCAATTTGTATTTTCCCCTCTTGTATAAGAAGAAAGCTGACACAGATTTTTTACTGGTCTGGTTCACTGCTTCACTTGGACTGTTTTAATTTGTTCCTGACACAATCATATGTGATCCAGGACCTTTTAAAAAAGTAAAATAGTTCTTCAGAAAATTTTGTGATGGGGATTTGCCAGGCACCTCATTGCTACGTAATACTTTGATTATGATACATTTAAGAGCTCTGGCTCACAGAATATATGTTTTTCTATTTTGAAACATAGCTTTTATTCTTTTTCTTTGACGACTATGTGCTGGATGAGTCAGGTATGAGAAAAGACCTGTGCTTGTTCACAAAGAGCTTTGCCCTGTGGTGGATGACACAGCCTGCATTTTCCCAATGCATCATTTCCTGCCCATTATTCCATGAGCCTTTTGGGATACTCTCTGCCCCAAAAGGGGTTTGAGGTGGGTGCATTCCCAGAGCCATATAATCTGTTTATGTGAATAATTGACATTTTGCTCACCTTGCTCTTAGAATCATCTGTTTGCCCCTGCCAGACACAACGAGCCCTTCACCTGATCATTCTCCTGGACTGAGAGGACATTAAGGGTTCTCTCTAAAAAGGAATAAGTTGATTATTCTTGTTTCTGCTCAGTGTTAGCAATTTTCTCCATTTCCCTCAGCAAAACGGAGGGAAATCAGTAACTGCACTTCTTACCTGGGAGGAGAAAGTACATGAAGTGTGTCAGGAAAAACAAATCAGCACAGAATAAGCCACTGAAGTGAGGTGTGGGTTTATTTTCCATGTCAAGAGTCTTTTCCATCCCTTCCCTCATTACTGGGGAGCAGCCTGGGACAGTGGAAGGTGTCCCTGCTCGTGGCAGGGCTGGAATGGGATGAGCTTTAAGGTCCCTTCCAGCCCAAACCATCCTGGAATTCCATGATTGGTGTTATCAGCGCTCTGAATGTTCAACATCCACGTTTTCATTCTGCCTGGATCCAAACACTCCCTGCCCCAGTCCCTCCTGCCAAACCTTCCTCTCATCATTTTCTCAGGCACAAGCTGTAAAGAGGAGAGTGCAAAGGGTCACTGCTCAGCCTCACATTCCAGGACACTTTATCTATGCCAAAAGTGTGAGTTTCTGGTTTTGGCAAAGCATCCAGAATCCAAAGCATCAGAGGGAGTTTGATCCATGAGCTCTCCCTGGGTGCACGTTCCTGGTGCTGGGCAGGGCTGTTCTAGAGACCATTTCTTTTCTCTGTGTGTTCTGAGAGAGAAAAGTGTGTGGCCCTTTCCTTCTCATTTCTTCCTTCCTCTTTGAAAGCAAAGAAATTAGAAAACCATTTAATGACCTGCAGAATGCCTCCCCTTTGTTCAGGAGTCCAAATTTTAAAAAGAATTCAAGTAATTTGAATTCAGTCTTCAGCACTTGCTTGTGCCATCACTTGAAAGCAAAAGGAAATGCTTTCTGTGAAAATAACACATCTCCAGTGCCACAGGAAAACTGATGTGAGGTTTAAAGTTTAGATTTAAAGTTCATCTCTCTGCCTTTGAATTTTCAAAAGCTCATTTCCAAGTGACATGTATTTAAACTCTGGCATTGTGCACAGAAATGAAGTGCACACCTAATCAGCAAAACTCCCCTCTGGTTTTCATTTTAAGCAGGCAAAAAATGATCTTGTAAGGCTTAGACCTTGATTATTGCTTTGAACCCGATACTAATGCAAAGAAATCCCAGAGAAAACTTGAAAGATGCAAAATTCAGTCACAATAGGCTTCTTTTTAAAAATGGTTCAGTTAGAAATCTGCTAGACACATGTTATTTTAAAAAATAGAATAAAAAGCCATTTTTTGTGTTAGACAATGTAGAATTGTCATGTATTCATCATCTGATGAAAATTGTAGCAAAAATAGGCAAATACAAAAGAAAAAGTTATTCCTATTGCCACAATTATGTCAATAATCTGTGGAGTCACACTTTTCAACAGCATTTAATTTTTTCATACTACAAATCACATCTGGCTACAAATGTCATCTTCTGTCTCCTCCCACTCCATCCTCATCCATATTCTTTTCCTTCCAGTTTGCAATAAAACTGCTTTTTTGCAACCACAATGATTCTTCCTGACAACTGATTCACCACACAAAAGCATTAACAAATAACACTGTAATAAATACAAGGTGCACAGCAAATATCCAGACAAGGAAAATACTTGATTACATATGGGGTTAAGTGTTACAATGACAGCTAATTTCAAATATATCAGATTCTTTGTGCTAATTAATATTGGCACAACCCCCATGGAAATTCAGATTTGGGAGTTCTCTGGATGTGTTTTGTGGAGCTAGAGAAGGTGTGAAGCTTGTGGCACCTGTGTTCATGTCCTGCTGCACAAAAGAGTGATGGATTTTTAAGTGAAATCCAAACCAGAATCACGATTATGTGGGGGAAAAGATCATGGAATTTATTACAGAATCATTAAGGTTGGAAAAGACCTCCAAGATCATCAGGCCCAACCTTTGCTTGAACACCACCACACCCATTAAATCATCCTGCAGCCCCTGTTGTGACCAGTGCCCCACAGCAAAGGCCAAACCCACACCCCAGGGCTGGGGGGTCCCAGCAGGACCTTCCCAGAGGTCCCAGAAGTTGGAGGAGCACTTCAGAAACTCTGGACTCACCATTCCCAGATTCCTGGTGAATCCCAAACACTGGCCTGGACAGAAAGGTTGAAAGGTTCAGGTGGAATATTGGGAAGGAATTCTGCCCTGTGAGGGTGGGGAGGGGCTGGAATGGATTTCCCAGAGCAGCTGTGGCTGCTCCTGCATCCCTGGCAGTGCCCAAGGCCAGGCTGGAAGGGGTTTGGAGCAGCCTGGGATGGTGGGAGGTGTCAGGGTTGGAGCTGGATGAGCTTTAGGATCCCTTCCAACCAAAGCAGGATTCCACATTGATCCTTTACCTAATGCTGGGCCCCACCTGAGCTCCTGCCACCTCCTCTGCACACCCAGCCAGGTGAGGAAATGTCCAATCCAGCTGCAGGCTTTGCAGCCAGATGTGGAGACTGCAGTCCTGCTGTGACTGCAGAAGGCTGGCTCACCCTGAGTGCTGCTGCCCTGGGTCACAGGAGGACTGTGGCTCATTAACTGTGACATCAAATTCAGCTGCTAATTGCGCTTGGAATTTCTGATATTACAATGGGATGGGATAGCTACGCACGACAAATATCAAATATTCATCAAAGCATGCAGTTGATAAAATTGTGCAACCATGGGCGTGCAGGGAAAATGATGATTCATTTACAGATGTGCTGCTGATCTTTCATCACTGCACACAACCTGGGGCACATCAGGAGCCAGACAAATGCTTAAACTCCACCGTTATTTTCCACTGGACAAACTCTTGTAAAAAGTCTGACATTTCAGCTCCTCTTTGAAACAGTTTCTGCTGGATGTAAGAAATAAAACTCGTAGAAATATCCTTTTGGGATTAATTCTCTAAACATAATGAGTAAAGAGCCTACTGGCTTTACTCTAAAATACTGCAAATTTTGGTGCTAATACTAATAGCTGCAAGAAGTTGGTATTATTTATGTTTATAGAACCTTCTAAAAAGTTGTTTTAACTCCTGGAGGCTGCAAATTTTCTGTCTCAGAGACAAGGCAGCACTGCAGCATCATTCAGAAAGGAAGAAATGTGTCTTGTTCCAGGCTGTTAATCTGTACATTGCACTGGAAACTGCTGTAAACCTAGGGAATGGAAATAAAAGGGAGCACTGCCGAAAATCTTCAAATTACTGCAAAGAAAAGGTTTTCAGGAAGCAATTAACTGTCTGACTGGGAATATCCCTGCTTTTTATTTGATGTCAAACTCATGGGTGGTATTTTGAAACATTTGATTGAGCTCAGTCAATTAGCCTTGATTATGGTTTGGCTTTTCCGTCGGAATAGGCTGATCCATAGGGAATGCCACTCATACCAGCACTGAGGCAGAGCAGGATGACTCAGCTGATTAATCAGCTTTCTTTTCTCCTATTAAGAAGCAAGACTTCGGCTTCCCCAGCTGCTGGAGTGATCACTATCGAGCTGGTGTTGTAACTCACACAGCTTTGCTCACCCCTGACTCACATTCTGGGAGAAGCAAAGTCACCTGCACCCCTGACTGCTGGAGTCCTGCATGAAAAAAAAAACAAAATCCAGCACCTGACCTGTCAGAGAATCATGGAATTACAGATCCCAGACTGGTCTGAGCTGGAAGGGGCCTTCAAGCTCCTCTCATTCCACTCCTGCCACGGGCAGGGACACTTTTCACTGGACCAGGCTGCTCCAAGCCCTCACACACCTCTGGCACTGAGGGACACACACAGCAGTGCTGCACCCAGGGATTTCTGTTCACCATAAAGTCCCTGTTTTCAGGGGAAATGTTCCCATTCCTGTTGCTTTCTGATTGAGATTTATCCCTAATTTGGAATCAGCCCTAATTCCCATGTTTATGGGCTTTGACAATTCCTTCCAGACAAGCAGGTACTGAATCCTCACCTGTATTTTGCCAAATAAATCTAATAATTTCCTTAGAAACACAGCACAGAATCTGCAGATGAGCAATTTTTTCCATTCCAAAAATTAGATTAATTTATTAAATAAGTTAATGGAAGAAAAAAACAAAGGCTACTTGTAAAAATAGCAAGTAAACACAGAGCTTTTTTCTCTTTTTTTAATAGGTAAATGGCACAAAACACAGCCAGGGTACAGTCACAGTGTGTAATCATGGTCATGAAATGCCTACAACGTAAATGGACTTAATGACAAAATTAAACAAATCTCAATTAAAGGCACAATTATTCCAGACAGGCAAAACCCATCACTCTCCCAGCTTCCCACTAAGTAGATCTCCAAGCATGGAAAGGTTGCCAGCTATGGGGAACAGTTTAGAAAGTTAATGACAGTACAAATGGGATTGACTGGAGACTGTAATCCTGGCTCTGTAAGCATTGCCAGAGGCCTGACATGAAGGAACAAGTACTATTTCAAGCAGACTGCAAAGCCAAGGCGAAGATTAACATCTGTCAGAATCAGCTACAGATGAGATTCTTATTGATCCTTGAATGTCACAAGAATTTAGAAGGGCTCAAAAGAACTTTAAAGAGAATAATCAAGTATCTGTGGGTTTGGTTTGTAAATCTGAAGTACCTTTCCCACATTTCAGATATTTTTTTCACACAGCTGTGTTGATGTAGCTCAGTGCTACAAGGCAGAATAGCAATTTCTTCCAACTTAGTCAGTGTCAAGCTTAGTCTTGCAGGAAAAGCAGTGGCAGGGAGCAGTTCTGGTGCTGTTACCAACCTCCAAGACAGCTTTCTGTGTTTGGACTGTGTTGCTGTGGATTTCGTTTCTGCCTCATCCGTATCTATCCCCACTAACAAGATTAAGGCTTTGCTCACATTCTTCTAATTAAAATGCTGTAATTCTGAGAAGAGATTCCACGTCTTCTTTTAGCGGGGTAATCAGTACATCTGTGAGTTCAAGTTACTATTTTTCAACATCAAAGCTTGCACAAAGATAGCTCTCTTCCATGCAGGCCATGACTTTTTATCCACCCTGGTTTGAATAACAGGCTCCATTTTGTACTGGCATCAACATCATATCCTAAAAGGAAAGGCTGGGAGAGCTAGGAATGCTCAGCCTGGAAAAGAGAAGGTTCCAGGGAGACCTGAGAGTGCCTTCCAGTGCCTAAAGGGGCTCTGAGAGAGACTTTGGATAGCCTGGAGTGCCAGGACAAGGGGAATGGCTTCCCACTGCCAGAGGGCAGGGCTGGATGGGATTTTGGGCAGGAATTGTTCCCTGGGAGGGTGGGCAGGCCCTGGCACAGGGTGCCCAGAGCAGCTGTGGCTGCCCCTGGATCCCTGGGAGTGTCCAAGGCCAGGCTGGATGGGACTTGGAACAACCTGGGACAGTGGGAGGTGTCCCTGCCAGCCAAAGGCTCCCAACATCTTGTCCTGTCAGGAGCACACGTGCATTTTTCTGCAGCACTTTTTCCTTATTAAACTGGAAGAAGCATGATCTGAGTGGAGCATCCAGGGAAGGGAATGGAGCTGGGGAAGGGTCTGGAGCACCAGAAGGGGCTGAGGGAGCTGGAAAGGGGCTCAGCCTGGAGCAAAGGAGGCTCAGGGGGGACCTTGTGGCTCTGCACAGCTCCTGACAGGAGGGGACAGCCGGGGGGTCGGGCTGTTCTCCCAGGGAACAGGAGGAGAGGGAAGAGCCTCAGGCTGCACCAGGGGAAGATTGGATATTAGTGAAAATTTCTTCACTGAAGGCATTGCCACTGTCTGCCCAGGGCACTGGTGGAGTTGAATACTTGGAAATGTTCAAAAAACATGTAGATGTGGTGCTTGGAGACATGGTTTAGTGGTGGACATGGCAGCGCTGTGTTAATGATCTTACAGGTTTTTCCCAGCCTTAATGATCCTTTGAACTTCAAGCTGCATTTCACTTACCAGGTGCAGCCTTGACATTTTATTTACAAAGTTTTTAGTTCTGTAGCTTCTCCTTGCTATATGAAGGTACTACTCCACAGCTTTCAGAAGCCCCTCCTGCCCTCACTCCTTCCCCCTATTTTCTCTAAGGTTGTGACACAACACCAAGAGGCAGTTTTGTTTAATCAACTTCTGCAAGGCTTTTGGTGAATGTAGGTTGAGGAAACTCATTACAGCACTTTAGTCCTCCCAGTCCAAGTGTTCCCATATTCAATCCACTGATTGTTCTCACTGTGGAAATGGAAAAAAAAAAAAAAAAGGTTCATATCTAATGTCATAAAAGATAGTAAGGAAAATAATATGCTGGTAAACAGAGGAACAGTAATCTTCTAATCCTGGCTTACTTTTATAGGAATTCCCTAATTTCCATGTCCACATAACAGGGAAGTCAGTGAGCCCCACAGAAAGATGAAGCATGAGTAGTTCAGAGATGTCCAGTGCTATCAGTGATAGCACTGTGCTGCAATTCAGGGATTCAGGGCTGTTCAGACTCAGAGCAGGGCCAAAGAGAGTTCTAGAAAATGTGGCAGAAACACTCAAGGGCACGGTTTAAAGGAAAAAGAGGCATCTTTCCCATTATCATTTGTACTGAAGCAAAAATGCTTTCAACCACCAGATGATGCCAGAAAATGTAAGACCCTTCAAATCCTCCTCACACAAGTGAGCTGCCAAACACAGATTTATAAGAGCTGCTGAGACTGCCAGGTCAGTCCAACTCCCTGTTTCCTGTTCTTAAGCAAAGGTTGCTGAACTTCATTTAAACTTCTTTGCTCTCTGTTCTCTGCTTGAAGGATTCCCACAGCACAGGACAGGATCTGATCTTCCTTTACAGATACTCTTCTGTTGAGCTGTCCTCTTGCACAGAGGGTCTGTGTGGCCAGGAGAGCTGAATAAACGTTCAGAGACATTTATTCCAGAGACAGCTGCAGGCTCCCAGCAAGGGAGCATCACTCACTTCTGCATCATTCACTTCTCTGTGTGTTACACCCTTCAAGCTTTGTGTGAGGTGAGGATATTCCAGAGGTTCAAGATCCAGACAAACAAACCCCTTCCCACACTGAAATGTCACCTTAAATTTCATTTCACCTTAAATGGCTGAGCAGGGAATAAAAACCCTCCTATCTTAAAACATCCACAGCAGCTGCCTCCCCTCAGACTCTGACATAATACAAAGATGGAAAACTCCTACTCCCCACTGCTGGCTGGGTCTGTGCCCAGCAGCCCACAAGGTCCAGCTGAAATATGGCCCCAGTTCAAACTGTCTCTGCTCTCTGGGAGCATGAGCAGATTTGTTGTGCAGCAGCTGCCTGACACACTCGGGATGCTGAGAGTGCTGAAGTTTGGGCTGTGCTTCTCTGGCCTCAGGTTTGGCGTTGGGGTGACAGCTGAAGGAGAGTGAGATTCTCAGAGCATAGGAATGAAGTAACACCTAAATCAATCTCTGTGCTAGCTCAGTGCAAGGAAACACTACTTGGATTAGTTTCTCTGGATATATATTTTGTTGTTGATGTACAGAACCCATCCCATTTTGTTACCACCCCTCTTCAGAGTTGCCAGGAGTTGTCTGGCATTGTGAGTTAATGCAGCAATGAGTTAAAACAATCACACAGCAAGGAGTAAATACCTTCCACAGCAGATGAAAGCCAAGATGCTGAAGAGGTCCCAGGTGTGCTGCAGAGAAGACTGTGTGGGGCAGCAGCTCTGAGGCAGCTGGACTCAATGTGTGACAGGGGAAGGCAGGAGCCTTGCAGATAAAGGAGGCAGAAAGCACGTGGAGCAGCACTTGGAGCTGGAGAGGAAACAAAACAGAGGATGTCAACACATAGGCATGACCAGGGGCAGGAGTGAGAGAGAGCCAGAGAACAGATTTTTAGGGATGGCTGTCTCAGTCTCCTGCTGCTTTTTAATCCATCCACTCCATAAGGAAAGGTGCAGAAAAGGGTTTTGGTAAAGACAGGAGCTGGTACTCACATGGATTACAAACACTGGCAAAACCACTCTTGTTTTCCTACCACTTGAGGCATGCAGACACTAAAATACAATGAACAAATAAGGACAATGAGGCAAATAAAAGCATGTGAAGAACAAGGATCAGTTTCCCAAACATCCTGAACACTTGTGCTTTGCAGTGGTTTACTCTGCTGCCAAGTAATCAAGATGATCTCTAGGCTGAGCTCAGAAAAACATACAGGGGGAAAATGTAGGTATGGAGCATTCTGCATGGTGTCAACTCATTTCCACAGAAAGCAGGCTTTAATCCTCAGTAAGTGCTGAGCACACACATACAAAATATGAAAGCCCAGGGGTAAAAATTCCAGCAGCAGCAGCACAGTTTACAAACCAGCCCTGTCTCTTCATGGAAAATGATGCAGCATCGTTGTCTGCAGTGCAGGAGCTGCAAGGTGAACCCCCCTTTGCTTGTTTCCTTCTTCTGATGGGGCTCAGACGAGCCATGGCATTAGAAGGAATATCTGAATATTTAGAAGGAATATCTGAAAGCTCTAAGCAATTGTAAAAACCTCATGTTTTTCTTGGTAAACGACCCTGGTTGACAGGAGGCTCCTATTTCTCCTGCAAGAACTACTTGTGCTTGCAGAGAACATTACAAGATGACACTGCAATCTGATAACTCAGTGTTTCTGTGGTTGGCTTTGTTTTATTTGGTGGTGTTTCCAGATTTCTTGTGGAAATCTCTACCCTGTTTCTTGGGAGGTTTTTACCCTCTCATTTCAAAACTACACCACATCTAAGAGGTTCCTGCTGTGCAGGGAAAGAAAACTCTTTTTTCCACCTCTTTGGTGAATAAATTTTTAAGCCACCAGCAAGTAGCAAAAAAACTTCAAAGCTGAAAGGTTTTTTTTGCACCCAACTAAAGTATTTGCTTAACTTACATTTAACACTAAGACTGTTACTTTATATATTTTTATTATTATATTATATTACTATATCACTATTTATTTACATCTGCTCAGTTTAAAACCCACTGTATTTCACACCTTTGTAGTTGAGTGCTTAGGAGTTCTAAAAAAATTGTTTTGAACTCCATTTCAAATGGGAAAGGCAGGTGGAGTACAAGGGTTTGAGCATTACCACATCTTTACAATCTGCAGAAAAAACTCAGGCTTTGAAATGAGCAGATGGATAAATATCTGCCCAAATCTTGGAGGTCACCTCATGTACCGCAGGACACAAAGCTTATGTTCAGTTGTCCAGAAAATATGGAAATATACTTCTTAAATGTGCAGGATATGTAAAAAAATACAGAAATCAAACAGCTAATGAGCAACAGCCCAATGATTGAGGAGTTTTGTACACACAATTCACCTTGGGGTATGCTGTTTAAGCAAAAATATTAACATTTTTCTATAGTTCAGAGTATTATGCCTGTGCCTTGTGGGTCATAATAAGGGCAAAGAATGGGTGTGACTGCTCTGGGGTCAAAACTCATTTCCAGCTGCAATAAAAATAAGGAATTTGAATTTCTAAAGGTGTCATTTTAGAGGTTTTTGTCATAATTTTCCTATTGTAATGTAAAGTAAATCATAAGAGAGGGCAATCATTATTCAACCCCTAAGAAGGCAATTGAATTCCGTAGGTCTCATGAAAGTAAAATGAAAAAGAATATCCTAGAAATTTAAAAAAAAAAAACAAAAAAAACCAAACAACAAAAGGAGGTGGGCAGAGGGGAAGAGGAACACTGCTACTGCTTGGCAGGAATCCTGTGTTATTCTTTGGGTTCTTCATATGCTACAGAAGTAAATTCTACTGACCATAAGTGAGTGGGGAGGATCATTTTATTAAGTGTTTGTAAAACCACTCGACATTTCTGGATGGAAAAATCCTACACAAGCAAAGCAATATTCCATTCCAGTATTGACTGTTTCTTCCCTATCTCAGCGCTCTGAGTGAACACAAGAGCACCTCCATGTCATAAGATTTAATTTTGTAGATTTTTATCTATACCCTTAAGTGTTTTTTAATAGAAAAAAAAAATCCAGCACATCAGTTTGAATTGCTCCAGCTACAGAATTTTTATCAGGTGCAGCCAGGCCCTCAGTTCAGCAGAACAGAGATTTTAAAGTTCTCCCAACTCCATCCTTTGCTGCATCCTTCTGTACTCTGACTTGCCAAGCACAGACACCCTTCAGCTTCCCTTTGGAACTTCTCAAAATTCCTGCCCTATTGAAATATCATTGAGTCATTGAAAATAGTTATAAACACACTGGAAGATTTGTAGAAGATAAAATTCCTTCTGGATGTAAATAATTAATAGAAGAGGAAAGTCTGAAGAGTCATGGCCATAATTTATGGCTGCTCCTTGTCCTTACATAATGTTCCTTTCCAAATTCATGATCCAGAGAAACACTGAAGATGATGGAGTCTGCCTTTGGGAATGTGATCATGACATCCCAGCTCATTTTTGTTTTCTACCTCATTTTTGGAGGCACTACGTTGATGCCTTACACTACAACACGTGCAATTGCTAAAACTGCCTGTGTTCAAGTTTGTTAATGCAGTTGTAGAAAAGTGAAAAAGGAGAATATAAATGAAAATTATGAGCCTGAATAAAAATGAAATGCTAGCATTGCTGCTGGGATTCAGCTGGTTCTTATTAATCAGGGTTTGGAAAATAATCAGGTTTTATATTATCTTCTGAATAGCTGGAATAAGATCACTAGTTGGAAAGGTTTACTGGCCCTAAAGATATTGTATTTTTCTGCCTTAACTACTCTTGGCTGTAAGAGGGGATGTAACATCACAGTCTGACTGCCCTCATACTTTCTGTTCCCAGCTGAATTCCAGTTTGATTTTGGTAGTGTTGTGAAGTCTGCAATTCCAGTTCTTTCATTCCTGGTAATTTTGTATTGGAAACCTCGAGGCCAAATATAGCAAGCCAACTATTCCCAAATTTAAATTCATTTGGGAAGGGTGTAGAGGGGAGAAGGGCAAGCCATGCTCCAGCCTCAGGAAGGTCTTTGGAGTCGCTGTTTTAAGCAGCAATAGGGAATGAGTCCTGCTGTGTTGGGCAGGAGTTGTAGGGAGCAGCAATCCCAACCTGGCTGCAGCTGGGTAGGATGGAGGCATCCAACTTTATATGGATGGATTTGTCCCATTTATCCTGCAGTAGTTTTCCTGTCAGTTAGTGCCTGAGATCTTTAGTCACTCCTTGGTGCCTATGAATTAGGATATATGAAACCCTGGAGTCCTATAAAATATATATATCCAGCTCCAAGGCGACATGGAAAGTTCCAAAGCAATCATCACATGTCAATCATTGATTTTAGAATTTGCTTTCTGGATGATAATATAGGGATGATATACAACCCTGGTATGCTCCTATAACTTACTCCTAGCCAGGATTTTTATTTCTAGCTCATTTAATTTACCAGCTTTATGCCATTGAGGTCATTGACTTCAGGAGAATCAGATTCACATGCTCCTCCAAAAGCTGTTTTCTGTCATTTATTTTCAGATTTGTCACTAGTTTTGTAAGTGACGTGTTTCCCTTCACTTTATTTAAAGAGATTTTTATTTTGACAGAGACAATTTCTTTATCTTTTATTTAATAACTGTCAGTTTGGTTTTGTTATCTGCAGCAGGATGAAGCTTTCTGCTCTGTCAGGGTGGCTCGGTGCATGTTTAACACTCACTAACAGCCAATCTGTCACAGCAAGGGCTGCATCCTGTCACAAGCCTTTACTGCTGTGGCCACCCTGACCTAAGATCATGGGGTTTTTCCCAAAGGAATCACATTTTACATGACTGTTGATGCCTCTGAATTCCCATGAGCATGTTCTACAGGCCAAAGTATCACGATGCCAAACACTGTGAAACAAATTTGAGAAGCAAAACAAATGATTATATTCTTAGAAGTTTTGATTTTGTTTTACCACTCAGGAGTTTTAAAGTGAGGCTTCTAAAGGTGAGGCTGTGCCTGTCCCATGTCACCAGACCTGTCACCTCCTGTCACAAACCTCCAGCTGTGCCTCCAGGCTGGATCTCTCCCAGCAGATGGCCTCACTCAGCACCAAATGCTCTGAGGGAAAGGGATGTCACTGAAGGTGATGGGAAAGACACTTCTTTTCCTCTCTTTGGAATTCTCTACAGAGACACCAGCAGGTGAAATATTGATGTACTGGTTCAGGATGAAAGAAGGGATAAAATTAGGCCCTTGCAAATAAACAATTTCCATTACTTATACCCCAATTAAACATTAAGAAGTGTTTTCCAAAGGCTTTGGATTTGGTGCATCCCCACCCTACAGAACCATAGCATGGTTTGGGCTGGAAGTGACCTCAAGGATCATTGACTGCACCCCCTGCCACGGGCAGGAATATTCCACTGTCCCAGGTCTCTCCAAGCCCGTCCAGCCTGGCCTTCAGCACCTCCAGGCACGGGCTGAGACTCATGGAGCAATTCCCCCTTAAGCACCCCAAATTCCCAGGGGCTCAGTGGGCTGTGAACCATCCTGTTATTGCATTTACCTGGGCCCAGGCTGAGTCAGAGCTCTGGAGGCAGATGCTGGGTGCACATCCTGATGACGAGGAGGATCACGGTGACACGATGATGCTCCCTGCTGCAGGGCAGAATTTTTCTCAGTCTACTGCTCTCCCTAGAAATCCTCAAAGGAACATTTCAGTGCTGGAGGCATTTGGAAAAAAGAAAAAAAAAAAAAAAAAAAGGATGTGTATGAGACACAGGTAGCTTCCAGCTGGCTCTCCAGCACTCACAAACCTCTCATTTACAGGCTGAGTCACTGCAGATATAATGGAGGAATGAAATGTTGGGTCCATTAGAGATTCCCATTTTCTTGCTCATCAGCTAAGATCAAGGCAAAGCTGTGCCTCTGACACTGCTCTTAGTCATAATTGCTTCAGGATTCCCTTCAAGGCCTCCCAGGGCTCAGAAATCTTTTCCCCGAGTTGCTACTGCTAAATTTTAGTTCATGTAACTTATATACTGGTGAAAATGTTTCCAAGAGAGATGTGCCAGAGGCACCTTCTCTTTACCAGCAATTTCAGCAGCAGCTGCCTCCCTCATTTCTCTCTCACTACCAGAAGCAATGAGACAAAACTAATTCACTACTTGTTGCTTGTTTTGGTGACCTCCACGATCCCACTTGCTGCACTGACAGCCAAGCAGTTCTGTTTATTTTTTGCACATCCGTAAAACATGCCAACAACTTCAAGAATGACAGAAAACAACATTCCAAATTGTATCATGCCTTAGATCACAACATTCTATGCTTATGTTTATTGACTATGCTTATTTTTATGTAGAAAATAATTTACTTGCTGTCTTTGACTGAGACAAATAAGCATTAATTTATCTTTCCTCACTGTAGGAGCTGCTTTAATGGCATCTGGTCAAGTGCAGTGAGAAGGCTGCACTGACTGCTGCTCTTATTGGAAGCAATTAATTTAGTAAATTTATTAAATTTTCATTCCTAATAACTTTCCAGGCAACATTCCCTGTTTGTCCATTTTTCCTTGGATTCCGTGGGTAACTTTAACAAAAGAGGAATTCCCTAAACATATTTTGTTTGGCAATTGTTGCACTTACAGGTCCTGCAAGCAAAGAGCTTTTCAAGACACAGAACCATTTGCTTTTTGATGTGATCCATTTCCCCACTCTCCAGAATTATGGAATGCTGGAATGCCAGAATAATTTTACTTGGAAGGGACTTTAAATCTCATCCAGTTTCATCCCTGCCATGGCAGGGACACCTTCCACTGTCCCAGAGTGCTCCAAGCCCTGTCCAGCCTGGCCTTGGCACTCCCAGGGATCCAGGGGCAGCCACAGCTGCTCTGGGCACCCTGTGCCAAAACCAGTCTGGGACTTTTTAATTCTACTCTACATGTGCTGAGACTAAGAAACAAGCTTGAAGTGAGATTTTTTTACCCGCCAGGTCTGTCATCCTGTATACAGGTAAATCCTGAAGAAAGACTCACTTCAGCAGGATATTTTATGAATGTCTGGGAGTGGTAGAACAGAGGAATAGTCTATGGATGCTGAATAACACTGCATCATTTACTGGATTCCACCACAGCCAGGAATCCGGGAAAAAGACAGTAAAAGAACTTTTAAAAAAAGTCCTGCTGAAAATAAATGCTTTTGTGGTTAAAAACGAGCCAGTTGGAACTGAAACAGTGTTTTCTTAGGGTGGCAGAACAGTTGGAAAAGTTGTTGGATTATTTTTGGCAGTGGCCAGCACATTATAGCTCTATCATTACTGGTACTCAACTCTCCAGAGTTCACTGAAAGGGTTATTACTTCACTAGCACATTCCTGCAAAAACACAGCATACTCCATCTGTAGCGTGGAGCTCTGGATCCTGGAACTCTGTGTGACCTTTCTGACACGCTGATGTGAGTGCAACCAGCTCAGCTCCCAAACACTGCAACACCCAGGGGCAGCCTGAGCAAGGCAGGGTGGCCAAACCACTGTGCACGTAACAGGGTGACTCCTGCGCCCTGCACTGATGGAAACAGGCTGGGAGGGTTTCAGCTGGAGGTTTAAACATCAAGCAGCTTGTAGCCGGGTGTTGTAAGAGCCAAACCCAGGGGCTGCCTTTGCTGGCAGCCAGTGCTCCCACTGACAGACTCTGTGCAGGTGGAAAGTGAGTCCAGTTCATGCTTTGGTTAGCAGCTTGTTCTCCTTAGCAAATGCACTTCAGCCTGATGCAGCAGGATTTTTGCAGTGCAGGAGTACCTTATCCAACCCCTATTTACCTTATCCAACCCCTACTTCCCTTATGAAATGGAGCAGATAAGCTATTGAATAATAAGATTAATAAAATAATATTTCTATCCCTTTCAGTGGCATGAATTTACAGTCAGAAAATGTGTTTTGCTGAAAAGGTGTCAGTGTCCTGGATTTAACTGGTGAAGAAAAGAATGGTTTTCCTTTAGCTGGGGTCTATATGATCATCCCCAATGCAGTGATTAAGACTGGAGTCATTGCTGCCCTTACAGCAGCAACACAACAAACACCTAAGTATTTGCTTTTATGGGCCTGTGAGTTTTGTATCTTCAGTTCTTCTGTTCTTCTTCTTCTGTTCTCAAATATCAGCCACAATCAGATAATTGTCTGCCAATAAATGGCAATCTGTGATTCTCCTCCTGAATTTAATTGTAACCAGATTTGTTTCCCAGATTAGATTTTGGGGCTGTGAGCCCTGGTTTGTGCCTGGCTGCTGTGCAGTGCCATAAGTATTGCTGCCCACTCCTGGGTCTGCTGAGCCTGGAAGGTGTCTGAGAGGAGTGGGAAGCAGTGGATCAATAACCACATCCTAGTAAAGGTCCTGAGTAAAGGCAGCCCTGTCTTACAAATGTGCTGCTCTGCAAAGTCTGGAACTGCTTCGGACAAGTTTGATGCTGTGACAGGGAAAAGACACAGCTCAGAAAGCCAAGGGGGTTTGTCCCCGTGCTCCTGCTGCACGGGGGGGATGGCACTGAGAACACTGATTTTTTGGCACTGAGAACACTGATTTTTTGGCTGATTACTGACACAAACCCTTCTGCCCCAGTGACCCACGGCACACGCAGCTGGCAGGAGCAGCAGGGCCCCATGGCAAGGTGCAGCCCAGCCCGGCTCAGCTCTGGATGAAGTAAGGACCTTGCTGGGGGAGCAGTTCTTCGTGCAGTGCACTCAGAGGTAAGCCAGCACTCGCTGCCACAGCCAAGGGTGGGCAGTGTGAGTGTGGCCAGGCTCACACTGCAGCTGCTCCAGAGGAAGGGTTAATGACACTGGCCCAGCACAGAAGTGGGGTTAGCACAGGTGGTGCAATTTTGGCATCACAATGCCTGTGATAACATTTGTGCCCAGGGTTCCCATCACACACCCGTGGACCCCCAGCACTGGAACTGGCAGCTGCACATCCCCTGCAAGTCCAGGTGGCTGCACGAGGCATCCACTGTGAGCATCTCCAGAAAGCACCATCAGAGGCTCTAATAACTAATTATGGGACATAGTTTGGAGAGAGAATCATAGAATCCCAAAATGGTTTGGGTTGGAAGCGACCTTAAAGCTCATTCTGTTCCAACCCCCTGCTGGACACCCCAAACTCCCCAAAATATCCTGTAAAATACCTCTGTGTACCAGTAAAAGAGTTCACAACCCTCACAGCCCAAGGCACACCTATTCTTTAATGTTAACTTCTCTTGCCTGTGTTGTCATCAAGTTGAGTTCACTTTTTTAATGTGTCACTTTCTATTCTCCACTAACTCACTGATAAAAAATATTCAATTTTGAATTTTCAGAAAAGTTACCAGGTATCCCAAATACATTCTGTCTGTGTTTGGGCCACACTCCACATAATGATTTAGTACAAGGAGAGGAAATACAAGGCAATTAAAGAAAAAAGGCAAGGCCTTTCTGCTTTTGTGTTAATGGCCTTAAATCAAAAATCTCAGCACGGGCAACACAAGAAGCCCAGAGAAGGGAGGTAAATGTAGCTGCATTTTAGAGCAGCAAATCTTGTATAGCACAAAACCAGAACCAGCTCTTTGCTGACATTGCAGCATCTCTTTCCTATAGAAGGAAATAATAAAAAAGGGGTTTATGCATAAACACAATACACTGAGGCTGCTATTGGCATGGCTAAATTGTGCCTGGATTTTATTCTGCAAACCTTTTCCATTAACATTTCTGTCGGGAAAGCTGACTCTTGAGAGATGTAATGAACCATCTGACTTTAGTTTGGTTGTGGAACAAGGGGTTACTCTCTGGAGGGTGCACAGCCAAGCTCTGAGCTACACCCAGCTCTGTTTCCTTATACAGAGGATGACGAGTGCTCCAGCACGAGCAGCACGTGGGAAAGCAGCAACCCTCAGCCTTGCTTTAAACAAATTAAAGTGCCTTTGGAACAGTGAGGATTTGCTCTGTGACAAACATTTGACTCTCTTCGTCATCATTTTGTCCCCAAAGCCTCCAGCCCAACAAGGCCAACAGCACAGACAAGTGCTCACACAGCTTTTGGCCTTTCTCTTCTTTCCTCTCCTCCACACAGGCTCTGCTTCTCCTCCTGAGTCACTGCCTTCACTTGGTGTCTCCTGCTGGTTCCCTGAGTGTTTGCTCAGCCCTGCACAAACCTCGCTGTTTATGTCATTTCAGCTCCTGTCTGAGATAAGACACACCAGATCCTGTGGGACATCTTAGGGCTGTTCTGCATTTTCCACAGGATTATGCTCTGGCAGAGCACACCGGTCAAGTCCTTTAGTGCTGCTTGGGATTCTAATCTGAGAAGGCTCCACAGAGAGGGGGAACTGCAACCATAATTGACCCACACCCAGCAAAAACACAGAGAAATTCTGGGAAATCACAGTGGAACTGCAGAGCCTGATTCCTCTGGTACAAAACCCTGTTTGTCCAGTGGCTTTGGGGCTCCCTGCCTGCTGGCCAGCCACGGCAGAGCTCGGGGCCAGCTGAGACATGTCAGGAAAACAAGGCAAAGAGACGGGGAGGAGCCTTACTTGGGCTTTTCTGTTTATACCCTGTCTCTGCTTATTAAGTCTTCACAGAGGAAATACAATGTCTGCCCTTCACTGCAATTCCAGAGCATTTTTGAATGTCTCTCATTCCCAACATGTGGCTGAATTAGTCAGCACATGGTAGTTGCCCAACGAGGTATTGCTGCTGCTGCTCTTCCAGCATGAAATGGGTCTTAGCAAAGGTTTAGACATTTGGCTTGCACTTTTCCATGCCCAAACAGATGTGCCTGTCCTCTGGATTGAAGGAGGACTAGTACTGGCACTGTATCTGCTCTGCAGGAACTTTTGGGGAGTTCTTGCTCATGGCATTCTGAAAAAAAAACAGGTGTTTCCCTGTATTCCAGGGAAATTCCCAGTATTCTGGCCACAATGTCTGTAGCTGTGCTGTATCTAAGCAGAGGTAGTTTGGTATCCACAGTGCTCCCATATTTGCCCTTGAATGTGGAAAAATCCCATCTGCCCTTGTGACACAGATACCTGAGCTCTTCGGGGAAGGAGCCTGGGTTTATCTGCCCTAACTCAGTGATGTGGTGTGTCCTGAAAGGGCAGCTGGGAGAGCTGGCAGCTGCTGGAGGCTGCTGAGCCAGCCTGCAGTGAGGCCTGGCCACGGGGCAGGTGAGTGTGGCTGCTGAGGGTGTGATAATGGCACGAGGTACTGGCGTGGTGGCCCCCACTGTAGCCCCAAGGACACCTCTGCAGACAAATTTAGGGAATAGACAGCTGTTCTAGCCAAGGGACTGCTTCTGCTTTCACTCCTGTGCAGCCAAGAGACCGGGCCTGGCCAAAAAGGTTGCTGCAAAACTCACTAGAGATCTGACTCCTGGGAACATGCTGTCACCATATGGTCTCCACATTAATAACACCAAACAAGTGCTTCATAAACAGTGCTCTAACGACAAATACCAGAGGAATTAATAATAATCTAGCTATTATTTTCTAATGTTCTCGCTTTATTAAGAACACTGATGCTGTCTGAATGAGCTCTTCCGGAAGAACAACATCTGGCACTCACATGATTACCTGATGAAATCCTTATGATCCCGGGTATCTGATAAATTCATGGCCAGAACAGCAGTGGTTTGTGCCCGCCTGGCTCACAGTAACAGTGCCCTTCTCTCTCATTCTAGGTCAGGATGTAATACCCATGCTGTTCTACACTCTGCAGTAACAGAGCTCTTCTCTCTTGTTCTAGGTCAGGATGTAATGCCATTCTACACCCTGACTGCAGTAACACTGCCCTTTTCTCTCATTCTAGGTCATATCATAATGCCCATGCTGTTCTACACTCTGCAGTAACAGTGCCTTTCTGTCTCGTTCTAGGTCATAACGTAATGCCCATGCTGTTCTACACTCTGACTGTAGCTTTTTTGATCGGCACACAGGCAGCTCCCAAGTCAGAGGACAATGCTCCACTGGAGTTTCCTGCAGAACACTCCCTGCTCAGTACCCGGAGCGACCGACGCCACATTGCCCAGGAGGCTCCGCAGACATCCCACGGCCACGCCACGTGGAGCCTCGGCAGGAGAGAAGCTCTAAACATCACCGTGGACCCCAAAATCTTTCGGAAGCGGCGTTTCCGGTCTCCCCGGGTGCTGTTCAGCACGGAGCCCCCGCCGGTGGCCGGGCAGGGCCGGAATTTGGGATTTCTCAGCGGGGCGGGGGCTCTCAACAGGACTGCCAGGAGCAGGAGGAGCACGCACCCCGTGCTGCACCGCGGGGAGTTCTCGGTGTGCGACAGCGTCAGCATGTGGGTCGGGGACAAAACCACGGCCACCGACATCAAGGGCAAGGAGGTGACGGTGCTGGGAGAGGTCAACATCAACAACAACGTCTTTAAGCAGTACTTTTTCGAGACCAAGTGCAGGGACCCCAAGCCGGTGTCGGGCGGGTGCCGCGGCATCGACGCCAAGCACTGGAACTCGTACTGCACCACCACCCACACCTTCGTCAAGGCCCTGACCATGGAGGGCAAGCAGGCGGCCTGGAGGTTCATCCGCATCGACACCGCCTGCGTCTGCGTGCTCAGCAGGAAGGCGGCCAGGCCCTGAGCCCGCGCCCTCCGACCCCCCTACCTCAGCCTGTAAATTATTTTAAGTTATAAAGGACTGCATGGTATATTTATAGTTTATACAGTACAGAAAGAACCTCATTATTTATTAAACTCTTTTGGAAACCTTTGGTGTTTTGTAAGTTATTTACTGGCAGAGCTCTGTGTTTGTTTTAGTGTCGTTCACCTCTGCAACTCTGGGCTGTTGAACAAGCTTTTAGCAAAAAGAAAACATTTTCCATGCAGTTTTCACACGTATTGCTTTCTTCTACAAGGAAATTTCCCTGCCAGTTTATTGTAGGTTTATTTTCAATTGAAATTTTTTTGTCCAAACACCAAGAGACTGAAACAGAACTTTCAAAACTTGCTTCCAGTGTTACTAATTATCCATAAAGATATTAATCATATCTAATTAATCATCTTAGTGAGATCCTAGTAGAAACACTAATTCTTCATTGTTGCCAGATCAATTTATAAGTATGAAGTTTAGTGGATATTTTAAAATTGCCCACTGTTACTTTCATTGCAAAAATAACCCATTCTGAATTATTCTGGAACACTTGTTTGCACAAGAATAGAATCTCAAAATGTATATTTTTGTGTTAAAATGGTATTTTACAGCTCATTACTTCAGAACTATATCAGAATGATGGGATTTCAAATGTCAATATACTTATATAAATTTAAAAAGTTCAAGTGCTTTATAATCCAAATTTGATCATTTTCTCAAGCCAGCATTCTGGTAATGGGACCTGCCATAAGAGCAAGTCTTTTCATGCATGACAGACTAAAATCCAAAAATAAATAATAAAAAAATCACTGAGCCTGTGTTTTAGCAAGGACCCAAAATAACCCTGTGCTCAAGATTTCTGCATGTCGGGGACATCGACCTCCAGAAATACCCGGCGGAGCCCCAGGCCTGTGCTGGGCGTTTCACTGCACTCTCCAAAAGCTCCAGATCCTCTCCTGTTTCCCTTGGAAGAGCAGCTGTTCTCCATTGCAGAAACTGTTTCAAAACAAATACCATCAAGGTTTTTCAGCATGGTCCCTTCCAAATCCTAGAGGGCACAGCCACCCTCGGCTCCCCTCCTGCACGGTTCTTGCTTTAATGCAAAAAGCAGAGCTGACCTTTGCTTCCTGCACGTAAGCAGCACAGCAGGGCAGCAAATCTCCAGAGAAAACGTGCTGGGGTAAAACAGTGCAAGTGGAATTAACCCAGGCCAGGCAAGAGGTGCTTCCTGGTGGGACAGTGCCAGGCTGAGTGACGTGGAGGGCACAGACACCATCCCTGACCACCTCTGCTCTGCCAGTTTTCACTCCCCTCCAATAAGTTTTTATGGTGTGGGGCAGCAATGTATGAGAAATGTATGGCTCTCTCATATTTGCAATATTTTCGTGAATAATCACTTATCTGAAAGGCTGAAGAGGAGGCAGGCTCCTGGCTGCCCGGATCCTCCAGATATCAACTTGTTCTGGAGCAGGGGGAGGCAAGGAAGGCTCAGACTGCTTTGAGCGCAGCCACAGAGGTCTCAGGTGCCCTGACACTGCAGCAGAACCCTGTCACCATCACAGGAGGGATGGAGGGACATCAGTGACACACAGTGCTCTGAGGCAGAGGAAAGCAGGGAATTGGAGCAGGTTTCCACCTGTCCTCCTCAGTGGCCGTAAAACCACGGTAACAAATTGCTGTAGAACTGTTTTCCAGACCTGACACAATGGGACTAGAGAAGAATGGAGCTGCTGCTCATTCAGGACTCCTAGGTTTGTGGAGACTGAGATTATTTTACCACTGACATAAGAGAACTGCAATTGAAAGTGTCTTCTGAATGCCTTTGGTAATTCCAAACATGTGCAAGACCTGGCATTTCTTCAAAAGCCCTGAAAGTGTTGCCTTTCTTCCTCGGGAAAGCTGGAGAGGGACTTTAGACAAGGACACTTGGTGATAGTGGGGTGTGGCTTTAAACTGAAGGAGGGTAGATTCAGATGGGATATTGGGGACAAATTCCTCCCAGTGAGGGTGGACAGGCCCTGGCACAGAGCAGCTGGGGCTGCCCCTGGATCCCTGGAAGCGTCCAAGGCCAGGCTGGACAGGGCTTGGAGCAACCTGGGACAGTGGAAGGTGTCCCTGCCCGTGGCAGGTGTTGGAAGAAAATGATGCTAAAGGTTCCTTCCAGCCCAAACCCTTCTGGGATTCCATGATAATTAAAGCAATATTGGGAGCTGCCATCCCTAATTAGAGATCACACCAAGAGGCCACACAGCAGAGCACAGGGGGAAATCTGTTTGTTGATGTCACTTTAGGGAGAGAAGAAAACAACTGCAGGATTTAACTGCTCAGCAACAACATGCTGGGCTCTGAACAAGATCTCAGGTGATCAAACCTGACCCACAACTGCAGGAGAAGGGGTGAGGGACAGAAGGGCCAGGTGACACCACAGCTCAAATCACACTGCTGAAACAAAAGCTGCCAAAGCACCCAAATCAGCCTCACCCAAATCTGCTTTGTTTCTGCTGTATCCAAGGGCTGACGGGACCATCATACTCAGATAATTTACTTTCACTTGCAATAGCTGCATTGGAATCTGTATGATGAGTTAAGATTGTAGCTCAGCGTAGAGAATGGAGCTGATGGCCTGCTCAACTTTTTATGTAAGGTGACAATAACTGAAAAACCTGTGAGGAAGGATCTCTACAGACCAACTTTGTTCAACACTAACTGCTCACTCAGAGCTCTTTGCATTTCCCAGGAGTTCTTCTGGTGCCCTCAGCTTTTGGAACAAGTGCTACTCGCTGAGTGCTGAATTCTCTTCCCACTGTCTAAGAAGTCTACCAGTTTTAATTTTATATACATATACATACATATATATATATATATATAAAAGATATAAGCACCATAGCCAACTGCTTCCCTAAAGATGGAGCATCTTCATTTCTTCTTAAAGCCTTACTTCTAAATATAAGAATTGAAACCATTTATGGCTAAGAAAAAATAAAGCTACTTCATCTAAAAGGAGATCAACTAGAGGGACTGCTATGAAGCAAATTGATTGGGAGAATTACATCATTGCTAATTCAAGAATCTGAAATTTGCTTTAGAATCTGAAGACAGAAAAGCAAGATCCTTATATTTAAAACGCAAATCAGATCAATCTGGTTTCACCTTTCACCAAATGCCACATGCCTGACACCCACAATTTCACTGCAGCTCAGCGGGTCTGACTAAGGAGTGAAGGTTAAATTTCGCCTGGAGGAAAACAGATCAATCTCTAGAGAGATGGATCATAATCAGTTTCCATCACCCAGCATGGGACTCATCCTCTAATCACTGCTGTAATTAGTTTGGTGGGGCTTTTTTTGAGGGGGGTGTGGGAGGTGGCAACAACACATCTGAAACCCCGCAGGTTACTCAGTCACTCCTGCTGCCGAGGCGATGCCAAGAGCCTGGAATGCCAGAAAGCCTGGAATGCCAGAAATTCCAACACCTACACCTGCAACCAGGCTGCACTTCAGCGGGCCTGGGTGATTATTTTCACTTCAGCTGCAATACAGACAGGAAATGTTGACACTGAGAGAGAAGAGATGGTTTACATAACAGTCCTGCTTTCTCCCGGTTTCCTTTCACCTCTTACATGACACTGCTGCTCCACTCTCTAATCCCTTGTTCAAACATGCAATTAAGCAGCAGCCACACCCTTGCCAGCTCTTCCTTAGTAAGCTACACCTCAGCAGAGCAATTACAACCGCTCAAGGGATTTACTTACAGGGTTTGGAATCACTGTGCGTGTGTTTTCATTTTTCTCAGTCTGTTTTCCTGGGGAATTCTGTGCTCTGGAGAAGTCAGCGTCTCTGAGCCTACGAATGTTCTGATGTGGCATCTCCAGCCTGATATAAATCATTGGGCCTGACATTCAATCCTGAAGCTCTTGGTCAGAAAAACCATCAAGGATTGTACATTGACACTTCAGTACCACCTTGCTTTGGGAAGTGAAAAGGAATCAGCAAAACCTAAGGAACACTGAATGTAGCCCAAAGCAAACAAAATATGGAATTACCACTGAGCAGCAGTTTAATACATAGAGAAAACACTCCAGGAGAACACCTGGCACAGGGCTGAAACTAAGCAAAGAGAAGACAGAATTATCCAGCTTCTAATCTGGCCAGGAGACATCATGCATTTGTTTTAGACAGCAGAAGGAAATCTTGGCAGGACCAATATCTTGTTAGAAAAATGGATGTTCTTTGGTTTGGTTGGTGTTAAAGAAGCTCAGATGATCAACTCTTTCCTGGATGCCCAATTTTGCAGCAGAACCCAGGCACTGGCCTCAAATTACCAGATAAAATATTTACTCCTTATCCTCACAGTGATAACTGTTCTGCAATAATTGTCTTTACTTCAACAATCTATTCAGCACTTCCTCTGAAGTGCTCTTTGAGTTTTCCTTCTTGTCCTTCCAGATTTCAAGCACCAAATACTCCCCAGGGAATCAGAAATTGATAGCTTTTGGAGGTTTTACCTAAGCTCTCTGAGACATGAAGAGGAACAGTGAAGCTGCCAAGTTTTGCTATGCACCTTTGCCGTCTGAATGATGGGGACACTACAATCTGACAATTAAAGTTGGTGGGATGAAGTAGGAGGTTATTCTGTTGTGTTTCTGACAAACTGTTCTGGAGGAAAAAATTTTTCTTGCTTTACACCCGAAGAAAAATAAAACCAATCCAAAACCGCTCATGTCTAAGTCAGTGAAATGGATTTCTGCTTCAAATGTGAAGCAAAAGTTTTCCTTTTGAAGCATTGCTTAGGCACACATGGCTTTTAAATAGAATATTGCCAGCAGTTCCTGCACAAACCCCACCAGACCCACTGTGCAAAGTGGTGTCTGTGTGAAGGCTCCTTCTGCCTGGAAAAGGCAAGCCTGTACTGAGCACACTGACTCACGGATTGCCTCTTTTTTTATCTCTTCTATTTCCATAATCCAGCACACAGAGTGGGCCCCGTCAGGCATTTAGCAAGATCTTGCCCCCAGGGTTGTGATCCAAGCTGATGGGTGCAGGAGTGACTCACAGGGCTGGAAAGCTCTGCTGTAACCTCAGCCCAGGTGATGCCTTCAGCCTGGGATGAGCACAGATGCTCGTGGCACCTCTGTGCAAAACACATCTGCTGTTGTTACTGATCAGATGTGTCCTCTGGGGTTTTGTTCCGTTTCCCTTTTTCCTCTTGAATCATTGGATTTGGGTACATTCCAGTTCTACTGCAGGGAGTCCAAGTCTGAGAACAAGCTAAGCTGTGGCAGGAAGGAAGGAGTGTGCACAACCCCAATTCCCTGGTGACAGGTCTATTAAGCAATAAATAATGAGCCTTTTATTACAGGTTCTAATTAGAACAGGACTTGTCTGATTTAGGAGCTCAACTGAGCATTCATTCCAAAATTCAGTTTGATCTGTTGCAGTGACATTCAAGCTCTATTTGTTTTCTTTTTGGATTGATGATGCACAGGAAGAAAAGGGAAAGGAAAAGTGTTCATGTCACCAGCTGCAAAGAACTGCTTTGGTTCTAGGCTGCTTACAGAGACTGGAACCCAAATTTCTAAAAACATGTGCATTCCAAGCCTTTAGACACTGTGAGTTGACATTTTAAGTAGGGTGGAACATGCTGGACACAGGCAGGAGCTGCTCAACAGGGAGATAACAAGAGAGTGTGCTCAATTTGCTAGACAATGTGCACTATATCAAACCTATAAATGTAAAACCCAAGTTTTTATTTTGTTTTCTCATACAAGGTCCAGAATACTTTTCAGAAAGCCATGGAAAACATTTTCTTATTACGGTAGTAAAAAGCCAAGCAGACAGATTTTGCACAAATTTTTTAAAAGCCTTAACGTCACTGACAACAATTATAAGAAATTTTCAGCCACAAATATTGTTTAGCAAACAGTAAAACTGGAGGCTTTGTTAAAAATATCCTGAATCAGAACAGCTGTAATGAGCTAAAATGAAGAAGTGAAGGTGACCAAAATACAAAATTGTGTGGAAAGTCCCTTGTCCTCCATTAACTTCTCAAGACTATAAATCAGAATAGACAAGGAGAGCAAAAAAGAGGTTTTGGAATGATATCCATAAATTTAGATGATTAGTAGCACAGGAAAAGCAGTATCTAATGGGAAAGTGCTGTTCTAAACTGGGACTGTTTACTGGGGAATGATGGAAGCCCAGTCCTCTTGTTCTAGGAAGTCAAGAGTTCTTGAAGTTCCCTTTCAAAGTGCGCTCCCAAAGCAGATCCCTGAAGCCAAAGACAACAAACTTGGCCAGGGTTATTGTCAGGCTGAAGCAAACAACTCCTCAGCTGTGTGCCTGCAGGAGCTGTGAGCCCAGCAGAGCAGCACCATCCCCAAGCCCAGCAGGCAGCTCCTGCAGCATCCTTTGCCAGCTGCAGGGGCAGGGTTGCCGCACACAGCTCTGCCACGGAACTGCAGAAACCCCACTTGCCACAAGGCCAGGAGCTGATGCAGAAAAGCCATGCCTAACTCCCAGCATCTTCTTTCTCCACCCTGGCCACATCAGCACAGTGACCTGCACAGAATGCGGCTCATTATGCATTGAAGGGACTGATACAATTAGTGACTAATTGCTGACGCAGGAAAGAGAAAAAAACCCAAACATTTGGGTTACTTGCTCTTGACAAACTTCTGTTGGAGTGTTCATGCTTCATCCATGCTGCTGCACTAAGAGAGAGCTCAGAGCCAGGAGAGTGGTGGCAATAAAGCTTCTGGGAGAAGTTAAAGGCTTTCTGCTGTGCCCTGAGTGCAGTCAGTGACTCTGACTGCAATTTCTACAGCCAGCACAGGGAGCAGAGTGGAACTGAAAATTTAAGGCTACACATTCCAGGAGTTGCAGATTCTGTATAAGCTCAGCACTGCTGACAAAACAATCCTGGAATGTTTTGGAAGTGACCTTAAGTCCCACCCCACCCCTGCCCTGGGCGGGGACACCTCCACTATCCCAGGCTGCTCCAAGCCCTGTCCATCCTGGCCTTGGGCACTTCCAGGGGCAGTCCCAGCTGGAATTCCATTCCAGCCCCTCACCACCCCCACAGGGAAGAAGAGCTTGCTAACATCTGATCTAATCTACTCTCTGTCACTTTAGAACCATCTAATTAAGTTACATCAAGAAATTTTTTCTTTCTGAAAATGCAAGATAGAGTCCCCAGCACCTCAAGTATAATCAACCCAAAAATTTTCTTGAAAACTGCACTTGAAATACAAATTGCTTCTATTTCACCAATGTATTAAAGACATTACAGGTCCTAATTGTCTGATTTGCTTAAAAATAGACACACATTTATTTGGAGAATTTAATATACAGATTATCTTATCTACAAAGTATTTGGGACAAATTGAAAAAAAATATTATTTATCTAATCTTCCCTAAACTCAGATCACCTTCAGCTTTATCAGACTGCTTAGACATTGTCTGATGTGAGTGAACAGATGATTCATTTGGTGATTAATAACTCCCAATACCACTGTCATCAGCAAGGCTTAAACACCGACTTCGGAACATCAAAGCCATGCAAGGGCAGACAGGGAGAAACAAATTAATAAATGTGATTTTTGCAAACTGGATCTGCTCTGGCTCCTTCAGCACTGGGCTGAATAATGGTGTTGATTGTAATAGTTTATTCTTAATGTTCATAACAACCCATCATTCTTCAGACAAGTATACAGCACTTATCTTCCCATCCATCAACCAGCCCTGCGTTTGTGTTAACCAGTTGTAACAGGATCTTGTGTTTGAGCATCAAAAGTGATTCAACAAACATTTCACACTGTCACTTTCTCAGCATTGCCCAGTTTCTGTTTTGGTTTAGCCAATTTTCTCCATCCCATTCTTATTTCTCTTTCATTTTTACAGACTATTATTTTTGGGCTCAGGATCTTGCTTATTAATATTATTTCTAAAATGCTCCTCAACAGCAGCAACTCTCTTTCTATTTTTCCCATTTTTTGCAATATATTTCACTTACCTGCTTTGCACCATAAACCTTCATTTGTTTCTCAAACTGTCACCCAGGAGATGCTGTGAGTCCCCCCAGGAGGTGACCATGCACAGGGTGGGTGTTCCATCAATCTGAGCCTTCAAACCAGGTTTTATTCCTTCCCAAAGGATCTTCCCTGTCAATACCCTAAAGTGAAATGGCAGCTGGAGGCAGGAGCACCCCAGCCAGTTTTGGTGCTTCTGATGAAATGGTGGCTGGGGGAACAAAGACATTTTACCACATTTTACCCTGCAGAGCTCCTGCAGAACAGGCTGCAACACACCAGTGCTCCTGCCAGGCTGCTTCCCTCTTCCCTGACACAGCCTCTGGCACTCAGAGCTTCCCCTCAGGTATGTATTAAATGCTCTGTTTTTCAGCTCAGCATCAGTTAGAGCTGGAGGTAAACCCACCCCTCCAGAGGATTCAGAACAACCCATGGAAATAATCAATTTCTTGGCCATTTGCCCTGGATGTGGGAGAGCTCTGCAGTCCCCTCCACTGGAAAACTGCTGAAGAGAGCTCTCTGCAAAGCTGGCCCTTTGCAGACACCTGGGAAATGTGAGGGAGTTCCTAGAGAGGAACTGAACAATGTTTTATTTACTCATTTATTTGAGGCAGGACTGAAAATGAGCAAAACCACATGCACTTACAGCATTTATTGTCTTTCACATTTTTCTGGCAGTTTCTGTGTAGGTATCACATCTCAAGCATCACTGTAAAGCCCTAAAATACCCTTTCAAAGAAAAGGTACATTTTTGAAAATGCTTTTTTGTTGATTTATTGAGGGGGTTTGTTTGTTTGTTTGTTTATTGATAAATAAAGCAACCTCAAGGATTTTTATCCTCAAGGATAAAAAATGTTTCTGGGCTGACTCCAGTTGCTTTCTTGGCTTTTTTCCAGTGATGTTCAAATCAGGGGTTGTTCAAACTAGGAAACAGTAGTTTTGCCATTTACTCATACAAAAACTTGGGAGCTCTGGTATTTTTTTAGTACACATTGCTAACAGGGTTCAAGAGTACCCTCTCCTCTGTCATGTGGCTCTGGCTGTGCATAAACATTGCTTTGACCAATAGGGGCAAAATTAGATACTTCCCAGAATGATTTGTTGCATTCTCACGACAGTTGCGATCCCAGACTGGATTAGATCCAGTGGGAAAATGTTTAGACAAAGTCCTGCAGCAAAGAACACTCCTGAGAGATGTGCCTGTGGTCTGCCTAGGACAGAAGGCAAGGTTACAGCCAGGCCTGGAGAAATGTGCCACAGGGAGGAGTCTTGGAATGTCCTGTCTGGTTTTAGGGAGCAAAAAAATGGGAGCATCCAACAAATGTGCAGCCACATTCCTGTTCTTCCCTGGGAGGGTGGGGAGGCCCTGGCACAAGCTGCCCAGAGAAGCTGTGGCTGCTCCTGTGTAATGGATTTGGTTTGTTAATTTGAAATTTTGTCAATTTTGAGATTTTTTGGCTAACATATTAAAGAGTGTGGCAGGTTTGGTGTTGGTTAATTATTAATGTACTTATTTTTTGTTGTGAGATAGGGTTAGGAGAAAGGTAAAGTAGGTTTAAAACTTTAAAAGGGTATAAAGAAAAAATTATTAATAGTAATTAAAATAAAGAGTAATAAGAATTGGAACAAAACAGAAGATCTCACTTCCAGAGATCCCTGGAAGTGTCCAAGGCCAGGTTGGAGCAACCTGGGATAGTGGAAGGTGTTGAGGTTGGAACTGGTGAGCTTTAAGGTCCCTCCCAACCCAAATAACTTTGAATTCTAAGATCTGCAATACCAACCATTTGGTTCAGCTCACATTACTCAAACATCATGAAATGGAAACCAGAAAGAAGGAGAAACATGGGGAGATCAGAAAAGGAAGGTTTCACTCAACCCTCTCTTCAAACACTCTCTCCTGACCCACTAGATTTTAGGCTTCAAGAGCTTTAGGGAATATTTAGCTAAAGACTACTCCTAATTCAGTGATCCAGCAGGGCAGATAAGCACATCAGGACTGAGAGTTGGAAAGTGCAAATGCAGCATGAAATTGGAAGCAGGAACATGATCTTAGCACCTCCACTGTGCTGCACCTGCCAGAGCTTAACCAGCCTCTGAGGCCTTAAAAACTTAAGCTCCTACTCATTTCTGCTCATCAACTACTTTGGAGCAACATTTCCTAACAGTTGCTTGGGGTTTTTGTCTCCTTCCTTCTGGTTTCCCCTTTCTTCTTCTGTGAGAGTTGTTTGGACTCGTTCAGTTTGCAGATTCCACTCAAGGCTGTGCTTCTCATTCAAAACATTTCTACTCTCAAAGGCATTTTTGCCTTTCCTTCACTTTGAATGAAGAGTCTGAAACCTGCACAGCCTTGCCTTTTTAGCCCCTTCAAATGAGTTTTATTAATTTTTGTTCCTCACTGCTCCAGCAGATTGCTGTGAATACTTTCTGCACACATCCACACAACACTAAAACAGTGAATTATGCCTGGAAATCTGACACACATATTGTTAGAAGTTCATTAAACCTGCATTCCTGCAGTCATATTGTGACAGCATGCTTAGGAATACATTTCCTTACTCAGGTGACACCATTACTCAGCTTTTCCTACCCTCTTTGATTGCTGGAATATTACCTAAAGCTGTTTAGAAGATAGAAGATGTGTGAAATTGAAATCATCTGGAGACAGCTTCTTGTCTGCCACTGCTGACAGGTAACATTACAAGAACTAATTCACTGTTGTTGTTAAATTCCTTTACTTTCATTCACGTCTTTGCTGTGAAGGCACAGAAGATCCTCTGTCAAGCAGATTCTAATCAACAGCAAAAAGATAAATGGAATAAGTAGGAATGACTTGGTAGTGCTTCAGTTGTCCTCCATTTTATCTTTAATCTTAGTGTTTAAGTTGCCTTCCTCTCTAAGCCAGAGGTCAAAGTGAAATTTATTTATTATATATATATAGACAAAATAATGGTGTAGGACAAACGAGGTGACTCCTTCAAAGCTGCTTCTGAAGGAACCCTGCAGTCAAGTCAGTTGAGAACATTTTCATTCTTTCTTCCATATTTTTCATATTATTCCTCACATTTTACTTCCATTTTATATATATATATGTATATATATATATACACAGTTAATAATCAGTGTGATGGAAGCAGCAGAAGGTGGTGGTGCTCCTCCTGCAGACAGGGGCTCAGGCTCCAGCTGAGGGGTGGTTTGGAGCAGTAACAGAGGAAAGCTGAGCCCACTGCTCTCAGTCTGGGAATTGTGGTGCCTTTGGGACAGTCTGGTCCCCAAAAGAGGGGGAAAACTTCAAGGCTCTTGGTTCATTTTATCAGGATAGGAAAAAAACAGACCTCTGAGCCAACAGCAGCAAACCCAAAAACCTTAATTTTGTCAAAGCCAGGTGCTTTTAGCACCTAAACAGGATTTTGGTATGTAGGAAAAAAACTGAGATAAGAAACACAGGACTCCTGAGCCAACAGCAGCAAACCCACAAACCTTAACTTTGTCAAAGCCAGGTGCTTTTAGCACCTAAACAGGATTTTGGTATTACTGTAAAAGTATCTGTGCCTCTGTGTAGCCTCTTCCTTTATAAATGTAAGACACTGAGGGAGCTGGGAATGAGCAAGGAATCAGATAAACATTCCAGCATCCTGTATTGGAGCTCATCACCCAAACTGTCAGCTCTGCAAGGAGCCTGAGGACACACCAGTGTTACCAGGAGTCTGGAAAAGCACATCTGGGAAAGACAAATGCCCTTCAGTGGTGGAAGGTTCAGCAGTTCTCCCATCCTGATTTTGCAGAAGGACACAGCAATGTGCATTCACACAGAGCTGCTGTAGCAAGAGGCAAAGTGCTACAGAAAGGAATCAACTCAGAGCCATGGACAGACCTCTCCTCTCCATCCTCCCTGCCATGGCTGGAATAAACAGAATTTATTGCTGTAATCATCCCTCATCATGGCCTGCACACATCCTGTACCATCACCAGCATATTCCATAGGCTTTGCACTCCTCTTTCCCTCCCCTAAACTTTTAACCATCTTTTAATTTATAAATAACATTTAAGTTCATATTTCAAAAGCATGCAGGCTCTTGGATTCTATAAAATCTCCAAGACATCACCTTTACTTCCCACAATGTAGATCCAGAGCATCCAAAGTCTGTTTGCTTGTTATATTAATAGAATTCAGAAAATTGCTCTACAACATTCCTAAAAAAGAGAATCAGCCAAAGTTAGACTTGGCATCTGCACAAGTCGCAGTTATTTTTTGGAATACTTTGACAACACTCTTATGTTATTGTCTCTGGGTTCATTTTTCTGTTCATGTATTCCCCAAAGAAGGAAAGAATGGTATTCCTGTTCTCTGAATAAGGACACATCTTGCTTGTCAGAGAGATTTAATTATTTATTTTCCCTTCTCCTTCTTGAATTGTTGGATCTTCAGATCAGGAGGTTTCAGGTCCTTCAAAATCTTACTCTTCAGAGAAAGTCATCCTAACTGCCTCAAATAAAGAAACAAGAACAGAGTTTCACCTGCAGAGCTGGAACCTTCAGTTATTGTCCTTTCACCTGGTTACTGCAGGGAGAGCCTTTGGAGAGCACAGAAAACCTGATAGGTTCCTAAATCTGATTTAGTAACACAGAAAACCTGTTAGCTTCCTAAATCTGATTTAGTAACAGAAAACCTGAGCTACTCAGTGTTGGCAGGAGCACTGTGGCAAAGCCCCAGCTCCACAGGCTCCACCTGGGTGCACCTAGGGACAAAATAAAGGTGTAGGACAAACGAGGTGACTCCTCCAAAGCTGCTTCTGAAGGAACCCTGCAGCCAAGTCAGTTGAGAACATTTTCATTTTCTTTCTTCCATTTGATCTCCTCCGAAACATATTTTTCATATTATTCCTCACATTTTACTTCCATCTGGTTTCAGCTTTTGATTAGAAACTTGGAAGCTCAGCCTTAACAGCTCAGTGCAGAGACCTGAGCTGCTTCCAGCCATATTCCTCCTTGGAGGATCCTAACTCAGCCGTATGGTTCTTTATACAGAGGCTGTAGCCTCAGTAAATAGCTTGCAACTCTTGGAAAGAGCAAAAACTCTTGCAAACAGAGGAGGGGTTTGTTATCCTGGAAGAAACAAAACCTGCAAGACAGATGATACTGATTGAAAAATATTTGCTATGCGAAGTGGTGTGTATGGGGAAGCTGTAAATTGCCAGGTTTATCAGGCAGGATTCAATACACATTTAAATGTTGGTTGACATCTCAGAACCCTGATATCTGAGCTCAGCCTAGAATTCACTGTAGCCACCAAAAAAGGATGCTGAAGTTACTGCTCAGGAAAAAAAAAAAAAATTAAATGTTCAATAATAAGCATTGTATTGATGGGGTCGTAAAATTGTACAACCACAGAATGGTTTGGGTTGGAAGGGAACTTAAAGCTCATCCAGTGCCACCCCTGCCATGAGCAGGGACACCTTCCACTGTCCCAGAGTGCTCCAAGCCCTGTCCAGCCTGGCCTTGGACATTCCAGGGCTCAGGGGCAGCCACAGCTGCTCTGGGCAGTGCCAGGGCCTGCCCACACTCTCAGGGAACAATTCTTTCCTAAAATCTGATCTAAACCCACCCTGTCCGTGTCCTCCCTCTGCAGGATCAGGAGAAGCTGGCAGTCATCAGGGCAGCAAAGGTTGGTGGATGGTCACATTTTTACACTAAAAAAAATAATTTTTTTTTACCTTAAAAGCATTAAAACATCCTGAACCAGAACAAATCTGTGTCTGCCCAAATGTTTGCAACAGAGGATGACTGTGACACCAGCAGGCACAGAAACACCCAAGAGATGTGGGTGGGAAGAAAAAAGGTTTGGGAATGGTGACCCTCCCACACCATCTCAATTCCAGCAGAAGTGCTTAATTCTCAAGGACCTGTGAAAGTCACAGAAGAAATCCAGATATAAGCCAACATCAGAGGCACCAGAAATCCTGATTTCCAACAGCTTTTGAACAGCACCAGCAATTTTGCAAGGCAGCCTTAATCACCACAAGCATCCATGAGAAGTTACCTATCTGGCCTGGAAGTGCAGGGGAGGGCTGGAAAAAAGACATTCAGCTTCTGACTGAAAGGATCAAGGAAATGGGTTTAGACTTTCCCCATTTCTGAGCAATCAAACAGCACAGCCAAAGAAACACAGAAAGCAGGATTCTAATCACAAAGTTATGAAGGAGCAAGTTTCCAGATTCATCCAGCTTTTGACACTTGGAATTTTTTCCTTACATTCTAAGCTTTTTTCCTACATTCTGACACCATCTCATCTGGGCTGCACTGTTGTATCATTCTTTGTGCTTTTATTTATTTATTTATTTAGGCTATATTATTCTTTGTGCTTTTATACTATTCTTTTATATTATTCTTTCAGCTTCTGACTGTAAGGATCAAGGAAATGGGTTTAGACTTCTCCCATTTCTGAGCAATCAAACAGCACAGCCAAAGACACAAAGCAGGATTCTAATCACAAGGCTACGAAGGAGCAAGTTTCCAGATTCATCCAGCTTTTGTCACTTAGATTTTTTTCCCCTACATTATAAACTTTTTTCCTACATTCTGATACCATCTCATCTGGGCTGTGCTTTCATATTATTCTTTGCAGTATTTGCAGAGTTCACAGTGAAGACTTGAGACATATGTAGGACATATGCAGGAGATAGCCTGGAATGATCTCATGTTTGCAGCTCCAAGAGGGATCAGAGAGCTGAAAGTTGATCTGGGTTGTTCCCTAGTGGTCCCCACCTTTCCTGGGGAGCAGAACCCCACAGGGGCTGTGAGTGCTGATTGCCATGGTCACCCCCAAACTGGGACCTGTCCACATTAACCAGGGGTTGCCTCCTTCCCTGCAGCATTTTCTGCTCAGCCCACAGCATCTCCCAAATTCCTCACTGCAGACCTTACCTGGCCATTTGCTCCCTGTGATGTTGTTTATTTCTGCACTAATCCCTGATCTTCTATGCTGTGATTAAGTTATAGCTACTCGTTTAGAGGTTTCCCCCAATCTGTCATTTGTAATTTTCTGTCCTTCCTCATTCTGGCAGCATTTCACAGCTTTGTTGTCATTCATAAATTCCTGACAGAGTTCCCATTACATTATCCAGGTTATGTAAAAAGAAATTATTGGCCAACACAACATCACACAACTTCACTTGATAGGCACTAAGAAGCACAGGGAACTGGCGCAGGTTATATTACCAAAAAACATCCAAGGAAAAGGACTGACTTCCAGAAAATTCTCACACATCTTGACTCCCATCCATCTTGTTTTCTTCAGCCACACAGCTCAGAGAAACAACTCTATATCTAAAATCTGAAGTGCTGCTTTTTCAGTAACAGGTCAAAATTCTGTGTCCAGATCTGTTGCCAGCTCTGCTCATGCACTATTTTTAAAATTTACCTCTTGTCCAAATCAAGTCATATGGCATCACAATGTTTCTTCCTGCATGTTTCTCCATGTTCAGAGCACTGTTTTGTAATTTAATTGGAAAGCTGACATCCTAAATCTCTATACAGTCATCTCCTCCATGTTTGTCCTCAGCAACTGGAGGAGCTCCTATTCTATTACCAAGAGCTTTGAACCCAGGGGAGAATTTTTTGCTCTCATTCCTTCCTTTGTGCCTAAATCATCCTCTAGCTCCATGTGCATCCCAGCAGTTTGGGTCAGACTCACACTTATTGTCCATTGTTCTCTTTTTCTTGCTCACTTCTCTTTTCCTTTCCTTATTCTGAGTCCTCCCTCATGCAATTTCAGTTGTTTTGCTAAGAAAGCTCCTGTCAGGCCACACATGCATCAGCACAGGAAGCCCAGAAGAAATTGTGGTATTAAGTGGCTTAAGTGCAATTAACTGAAGGATTGTCATGGAAACAATCAAATTTAAGTTAAAGAACCAAGTCATTAACCTCAGAATTTCACTAAACTTTCATTTCCGTTCTCTATTCCACCCAAAAACATTCAGGAAGGAGGGAGTTCACCAAAAACTTCAAGTAATGGTATTTGCTTAAAAAAAAACCAACATAAAACTAATTAAAAAACCCAACAACAACAAAATATATTTGCTAAACCTCCACTCAGCAGGAGGAAGGTAATTTTTTCTTATTCTAGGCATAGAAAGCTCCTCCTAGGGAGGTAAAATTTATTCAATTTTAAAGGATATGCTCCCTTTAGACAGACAAGTTCCCCTGTACACAGCACTGTTACCATTCAGGAGGTTACTACAGAATAACTCCTTTCATTACCCATGTGCTCTAAATTCTGATTATAACTGCAAAAATCCCCTTCAAGATACTTCAAAGAGGAGCTTTACAAAAGTGATAAAAATTGGAGGATTTGGGTGCTCAGTGTTTCTAGTGGTGTGTTCTAATGCCATAAATATCCAGGATATACATGGAAAGCATGGAAAGATTAGATCAATATGTCAGTAGTAAAAACCAGATCTGTGTCTCCATCCACTCCATCCCACTCAGCTTTTGCATTAATCCCATTAACAGGTTCCAAGCATAACCCAGTAGTGCTCCAAAAAAGCAAAGGCAGCATCTGCCAGGAGACATCCTCCCCCTCTCCTCATGGAAACACGGATGGAGGTGCTCCTGCCTCACTCCGTGCCTCCTTGCTCCTGGAGCCACATCAGAAGAGCACACCTGGCATTTGAATGGAATGCAGAGAGGTCTGAGGTGGCTCCTGGATCCTGTGAGGGCTTGTCCAGCTCTCCCAAGGCTTTTTCTTCTGCACACATCTTGTCCTTGCTGCAAGGACGTGCTGCACGTGTCAGCCTGTCAACAAACATGTCCTACCTCACTGCTGGGAGCAGGAAAACCCCCACTGTGCCTGGATACTCATGAGGAAACATGTACTGAAAGGCAGAAGGGGTAGGATAGCAATTTAACTGTAGTTTTTTGAAGAGTTGCTGCAGGTGGGGTCTCACAAGGGCACAGGAAGGGGAAAGATGAGAGGCTGAGGAACAGCAAACGCAGACAGAAAGGTCACAAAACTGGCCAGCAATTCCCTGTGCCTGGGGGAGAGTGATCCACAAAAAAAGGGTGTTCCACAGTACAGACAAAGAGTCCACGTCCTTCACAAGAAACCTGACTTACCAGAAAGTCTGTAAATTGCCCGGAAATTTAATTGCAGCTCATAGCTTTGTTTCAGTGATGACAGAGTGAAGCTGCTGCAAGCTGGAGTTTGGTTGTACCTGTCAGGGCAAAAGGAGAATTGTTTGAAACTCAGCCCCTCCAGTGCCTCGTGCTTCAGAGGCAGCCAGTTCTCGAGCTGAGTTTGCTTTACAGACACATCATGGTCATCTGCAGGAATGAATTGTCACGGGGGCTGTGCAGCAGCACCTGAGCCACCAGGCTCTGCACAGGCAGAGAAGGTGCCCAGGAGCTGCTCTGGACTGCAGGACCTTGAAATGTGGGGACCAGCACCAAAGGCAGGGAGGCCTCAATCCCTGAGAGATCAGAGAATCATGGAATCATTCCGCTGGAAAAGCCTTTTAGGATTATCAAGCCCAGCATTCCCCCAGCACTGTTGTGTTCACCACTAACCCCTGTTCCCAAGTGCCACATCCACTTGACTTCGGAACACTTCCAGGGATGGTGATTCCACCACAGCCCTGGGCAGCTGTGCCAGTGTCTGATCACTCTTTCAGTGAAAAAAATGTCCCCAATAACCAATCTAAACCTCCCCTGGCCCAGCCTGAGGCCATTCCCTCTCCTCCTGTCCCGTTTCCTGGGATAAGATCCCAAATCCCCTCCTGTCAAGGAGTTGTGCAGAGCCAGAAATTCCCCCTGAGGCTCCTTTTCTCCAGCTAAACACACTCAGACTTCTGTGGGCGCTTTCCACGTTGGGAACCAGATCAACATACTAATTTTTTTTAACCAAATTTCTGAAGGTGGGTGATAAACAGTGGGGTCTTCACTACCTTCCTAGCCTTCGGTATTTATTATGGATACTTTACAGAAAGGCTGTCAAGTGCTGTTGGTTCCATTCCCACAAAATCATTTTAGGGCATCACCCTCCAAATGGGGACAGGACAGGAGCAAAACTATTACAGTGGGAGCAAAGAGCAGCTCAGCTCTCCAGACATTTGCTCTGAGACTAGGTTTTTTTGAAACTCCTGAAGTATCCCACATTTCTGTGGTTGAGCCATGTACCAAGACAAAATACTATTGCAATCAATCAGCAATTTTTACATTATTTCCTCCTAATTGCTCACAGTACCTACAAGCAAAATTTAGACCTGGAAATTCACACCTATTCCCCCCATTAGGCAGTTGGGGAAATCACTGATTGTTCTACCAACCTAATATTGATAAATCCTGAGAATTCCCATGTTCAATTCAGTCTACTGCTGCTCCTGGATAAGCATCCTACTACTCTGACCTTTATCTACTCAAGAAGAAGCAGCTCAAGTGCCCTCTAGTGTGGTTTCAGAACATTCAGTCCATGCTTTTCCCAAGTTTTTAGTATGAAATGAGAGGGTTTGTCTTTAGCTTGAAGCATTTCTATAGATCCATAGAATTTCATGACCTAAGCCACTGTGAAAAATAGGTTGACTGCAAAATTGATGGTGATTGTGATTTTTAAAAATAAAAATCCTGAATTATAGTTAGGTCTACTTTCACTTTATCCCCAAAATAGCAAAATTACTCAACATGTCTGATATTTTCATGACCATTATATTTGCTTGTGCAGTGTTGCTGTTATTGGATGTTTTTTTCTTGATATAAAAGCAAGAACATCACCATTCTAAAAAAAAAAAAAAGGTACTTCTGTTTACTTTTCCAGTTTCTTATAAGCCCAAACTTTTAACACATATTTATCAAAGTCGATTTTATTTTTCTGCCTCCTGCATTTTTAGTGGCTCCAACAAACATTTCCTGAACTGCTCAAGTAATCCTTACTGCTCCGTTTGAATTACTTTCCTAGCTGATTCAACCCGAAGAAATTTGGCCCTTTTAAAGCTATTCACAGTCTGAATAATGAACGTGCTGAGATCATCTCAGAGCACATGTTTCTGGAAGCTTTCCTGGCTGGGCTGCACAGGCTTTGAAATAAGCTTCCTGTTTTAGCTAATTCTGATTTAGCTCCAGTCGTGTGCGCGCCATGTGAGCGAACAGACTCAGGCACCAAATGGGTTTGTTTTTTCCAGACTGAAGGTGGAAATGGGAAGAGCACAGGCTGGGGACTGATATTGTTTCAGACATCTTGCATAGTAGTGAAATTTTCAGAGCTGACTTGAAAGAAATGCCAGAGAAATAAATGTATGTTCTGGTAGCACCAATGGCCTGTCCACTTTATGGGCAGCTGCCAGTAAATGCTAAAGGAAACAGCTTGGGAATGTAAGGGTAGGAATAGGAGGAGCACATTCCCAGTTTGGCCTGCTGGAATTCAGTGATGTTTGTTTTAAGAAGATCAGAAGAAGAAAATTTAGAGTGAGAATAATGGAAATAAGGGCAGGCTGAGCTGTGGGATGATTTCAAAGGAAGAGTCCTGTCCCTTGGCTCGTGGTTACACAGATAGGAGCACTGGAAATGGGTTTCTCCAGTTCTCCTCTGCACTTCACAGCCAGACATGAAAACTCCAATACCTTTCCCCTAATTTTCCCTAAACACTTAATCCTACTCACTCCACTCTTAACAGCCTTTTCTATTACTTCTTAGACCTGGGAAAATGTAGAAGTCTATTTAAAACACGGGCAAGTTTCCAAGCAGCAGCAGCAGCTGTGCTCAGATCGGCTCTCCCTGGTGGAAATGTTCTCTTGTACCCAAACAGCATCACACCACGATCACATCAATATATTTCCTTCAAGTGTTCCAGCCAGAAGCAGAAAAGCAGCACTCATATGAATGGGATAGAAAATGAGATTCTATCGTGATTGAAATAAGGATCCATGTGAAATAGGAATTATGTCCTGGTACTGCCATGATTTTCCTTTCCACACCTGCAAATATTTTTCCATGCTGCAAATATTTTAACAGTCCTGATGAGTGCTTCTTACAGGGGTTAATAGAAACTGAGGAAGGGGAGGAGGTTTATAAAACTCAGTGAAATTTTCTGTATTTAACATGCAATAAATAGTGATTTTAGACATGGGTTGAATTGACTTACCATAAAAATAGACATTTTGGTCTTAGGAGCAGGTTCTTGAGATAAACATCAGTCACTATTAGCATCTGATTTCAGTCTTAAAGTCCAAAGTCCTTGACTTTTCTACCCAGATCCACCAACAGTTAAACACCTTTATGAGTTGCCAAATATGTCTGAATTAGTCTGAGTACATTTGCTCTGGAAGGACATTTTGTACCTCTCTAACATGCAGTTACAGATGCAAAGGCTTTGTATAAATAGCACAAGAATAGCTTTGGATACATAATTTTTTAAAGTTCCTCCTCTCCTCAGTTGCCCTGCTTTCTAGCAAATTTCCATGGAAAATGGAAAACTCAGCAGCATTTCTGTTTATTTGAGAAGAAACCATTCACACAACAAAGCTCATTTTGGACCTTTCCCTTCTGGCTTGTCGTTGCAAAGGAGTAACTTGGGGTAGAATTCAGAAAAGCTCTTTGGACTCCTCAGTCATTGACTGGGATTCTGTCCGCAGCAGCTCAGCCTGCAGGGATAATTTACATTTAATCAGTGCTGAGGCTCTGAACCCCAAAGTTCCCCCAACACTGATGGTGCATGTGAAGGAGCTGAATTAAAACCATTGAATTCAAGGTGCAGCCAAGCAAAGAAATTGACTCCTGGAGTGAGAAGGAGAAGGAGGAGAAAGGCACTGCTGCTGCCAGTTCAACTCGAGTGGAACCCTTGCCATCCTGTGGCCTGCAGGACAGATTAAATAGCAGAGAAATCTTCCCAAAAAATTAACAAAATCATTTCTTGTAAACACGTTGGACTGATGATTTCTTTGAACAGAAACCAAAATTTCCCTCAGATAACTGAATGCTGTGTCCAAATATTCTTCTGATACAATACAGGCAGAGTTTTCCTGTGCCAAGAGAAAATCACATTTCATAGTAAGGGTAGAGCAGGCAGCATGGTGGTGCCCCAGATATAACAATAACCAAATGTTAATAATGATGAAGCTTTTAGATTCCACAGTGTTATTTGTCTGTTCGTTTTAAAAGCTGTCTTTTTTGATGGAAAGCCATCAGCATTCAGAGAAATAGGAAGATAAATGGGCTTTCCAGGCTTTTTCAGTTCTCTTGTTTTATTCTGTTTAAACAACAAACAAATTTACCTCTCTAGAGTCCATAAACATGCTCAGATTTCCCTTTGCCTTGGGTTTCAGGGAGTATTTCTCTGTGATACAGAGCACCTGCTACAGTTCATACATCATCTGCTGTTGCTGTCCTTATACTGAAACTTGAAAAAATGCCTAAACCTCAATCAATTCCCAGCTTAAAGCGGTTTTGTGGAAGCAGACGCTTCTCTTTAAGGATTTCTGCTGTCTGCCGGGTACCCCCTCCACCACCACCACGAGATGCAAACCCTGCAAGTGCCACTCAGCCCCTGCTCAGTGAAATCTTCTCCTGCCAGCTGGAGGCAGCTCTGAACTGCAGCCAGGCTCTGCTGGAGGAAGCACACCCAGCAACGCCTCCCTCCCTCCCCGGAGCTGACCCGGCTCCCAGACCTCACTGGTGGAACTGGTATTTCTCATGGTGTTGCAAATGAGCCCAGTCCCCGATGGCAGTCAAGTGAAAGCAGAGAGGACGTGGCACGTTTCACCACTCACTTCTCTGATTTCACATTCCAGCCGTGATGCATTTTTGAAGTACCACAGAAATGTGCCGTTTAAAACCTGTCTAGTAAACTTCCTTGATCCTGAGGCATAAGCTTTGAATTTGAGTAACTTTCTTTTTTTCCATTGCCCTTTGGAGCAGTTTCCTTTTCCTACTTGGCTCAAACAATTTTCAAGTCAAGACAGCAGCAACAGCTTGTTCCCTCCTGTGATGCAGATTGTGAGTCAGGGCCTTTGGGACCTCGGTGCTGACTGCATGAAATTCCACGTGCCCCCAGGGGATTGCCCCAGGGGTATTCCTGGAATGGCTGGCAAAGTTTGGAGCTCTGTACAGCACCCTGGGTTTCTGCTGTTGCTGCTTTCCAGGCTAAGGGCAGAGCTGCACACCCTTCTCTAGCTACTAGAATCATTAAGTTTGGAAAAGATGATGGAATACAGCTCAGAGATTAGCCGAGCTTTTTAATAGGCTTTCTGTAATAAACAGTCCCAGAGCACTATGAAATAAGTCACTCTTAGACCCTTTTATATGTATTAGATTTTAATTCCCTAAAGAGAACAACAGATTATATGGGAGTAAACCACAGGGCTGAGCTAGGACCAGACTCAAGAACTTACAGTTCTGGGATCACTCCAGTGGCCCAATCTCTGCAGAAAATCTCCCCTCCACACTGGTTGTGTTACGTGTCCCCTGGACCTGTGGAAGCCTCCTGGGTCCAGAGACAATGAACACACAAAAGTTCTGGAAAAACAGCCTTTTCTCTGTCACTGGGCATTGAGAGCAGGCAGTGTCTCAGGTATTTGGTCTGTAAGAATGAGGATAAAAGTGTCAGTCCTTCTCCCTGGGAAGGCTGTAAATAAAGGAGAAATATCCACGTGCAGGCAGGGACCTCCTTCTCCTGGGAACTGCTCCCACTGTAATCCACAGCAGAGACTCTTTGGCCTGGGTAAAATGAATTAATCCCTGTCCAGATGTCCCAGACCCCTAGTGACTCACCACGGAATCAGTTCCATACCTCATTTTCCATGCTGACCCAAACAGCCAGATTAACTCAAAAATACCTCAGCCATCACACGTAACAGAATTCCTTCTAATTAAACTTGAGCAACACTTCTGATAACCTGTTTTTCCTTAGTGTTTTTCACAGTTTGACAGATCATGTTATTTTCCAGGCCAGGTTTCCTGGGAAACAAAGCATCTTCTTACTTTTCTAATCCTTCCAGGGAAATGATGCCAAATTAAAACATTTCATGAGCGTTTATTACATTTTGTCAGAGATGGTTCATGGATAAATCAACGTCAACTGCCCAGAATGTGCTACTGATTAATGGGGAGCAGAAACAACTAAGCTTGCTTTTTCAAAGTCTACTTCATGTCCAGAGGCAACATTAACAGAGACAAAAGTTCCTCCCTGGCAGTTCTGTGTTTTGGTCAAGGAAACTCCACTGCTGAGAATGGGATATTGCTATGGCAAAGGTGTGTGAAAGGGGCTCTTCCCATGGACAGCAACTCCAGCTCTTGCCACATCACAGAATCCCAGAATGGTTTGGGCAGGAAGGGACCTTAATGCTAACTTTGTTCAACCCCATGCCATGGGCAGGGACACCTTCCACTGTCCCAGGGTGCTCCAAGCCCTGTCCCACCTGGCCTGGGACACTGCCAGGGATCCAGGGGCAGCCACAGCTGCTCTGGGCACCTTGTGCCACGGCCTCCCCATCCTCGCAGGGAAGAATTCCTTCCCAATATCCCATCTATCCCTGTCCTCTGGCAGTGGGAAGCCATTCCCCCTTGTCCTGTTCCTCCAGGACTTTGTCTCTCTCCATCTTTCTTGTCCAGCCCTCCAGCTCCTGGAAGGCCACAAAATGGTCACCCCAAAGCTTCTCTTCCCCAGGCTGAACAATCCCAAATCTCAGCCTGAACAACCCCAAACCTCAGCCTTTCTTCCCAGCAGAGCTGCTCCAGCCCTCTGATCATCCTGGAGCCTCCTCTGGACTGGCTCCAGCGGCTTCAGGTCCCTCCTGTGCTGGGCCCCCAGGGCTGGAGGCAGCTCTGCAGGTGGGGTCTCACCTGAGCAGGGCAGAGATGCTGAACTGTGATATGGAAGCTCCTTTCCCTTGGCAAGGGAAGATTTAGGGGGAATGTTTCTTTGGAACACTCACACCTTAGAGGCTGTGCAGGCTGTGCCTGTTGCAAGAGCTGCAAACCAGGTCATCCTGTGTTCCTGCCCACCAAAATCAGACACAATGATCATCTGGGTAAGTGTCAGGCACCACTCACCTGCATCTTGCAGAGGGACTCAGCAGGAAGAGCTGCTGAATCCAAGCAGGATTGTGCAGCTCACATCTACCTGAGGAGAGAGAAACCAGGCCCAAGAGCAGAAGGAATATAACTGGTAATTGGATGGACCCCCCTCATTTGTTTAGTGGAGAGCTGGGAGGGGACTCAAAACACCAAGCTGGGACTGGGAAAGGCTTGTTGGAATACAACAGAAAAGAAAACTTTGTGTTCTATCTTCCTTTCCACTTTGGCCTTTAAGGGGTGATGGTAGAAATAATATCCAGATCATGCTTGCTGTAGAAATGACAGGATTCTGGGATTTTACACCCTTGCAATGCATTTTCTGAGAAGCAGCTTTCAGAGACAGACCAGGATTTGAAGCACAGCATATTCTGAACACTCCTGAAAAAAGAAAACAAGGCCAGTGCATTTGCCAAGACATCCAAGCAGTTCTCAGCAACCCTGTGTGAGCTTTGCAGACTGACCCAGCATGAAAGTGCCTGATGCAAAGCAAGTAAATATATTGAAAAAAATTTAAAAGCATGGAAGGAAATAAAGGAGCAGACGATTTGCCCAGACACTTGGAGAAATACACTCCGTTCTGACCTTCTTTGTATTCCAGGGAGCAATTCCTGAGCTGTATTCAGAGACAGAGACAGAGTTGCCAGGCCCAGAATTCCGGCAATTACTCAGTGGAAATGGAAACAGCACCACAGATGCCAAAGGTATGATGCAAGTTTCATTGTCCCTGGAAGAATGGGAGTCCAGTATGGGTTTGGGGCTGTTTGCTTGGAATTTAAAATCAGTTCTAGTTCCACGTAATTAAATATTTAAGTCAGGGAATAAGATTATTTTTATTAAGGGAGCTTCTCCTCACTCCCTGGCTGATGTTACTCTGAAGGGCTATTTTGGACCCTGAACAAGGAATTTGAGTTTATCATGCATAGAAGCAGCTGAGAAACAGGAAGCACAGAGGACAAGGGGGAATGGCTTTAAACTGCCAGAGGGCAGGGTTAGGTGGGATATTGGGGATAAATCCTTTCCTGTGAGGATGGGCAGGCCCTGGCACAGGGTGCCCAGAGAAGCTGTGGCTGCCCCTGGATCCCTGGAAGTGTCCCAGGCCAGGCTGGAGAGGGCTTAGAGCAGCTTGGGATAGTGGAAGATGTCTCTGCCATGGCAGGGGGTGACACTGAATGAGCTTTAAGGTCCCTTCCAACCCAAACCAATCTGTAATTTTATTCTTTAATTCTGTAAAATCTGAACAATCCTCTGCAGAGCTAAGAAACACTCGTAGGAGTTTTGCTGTTCATAAAGCATAAAACTGGAATTGTAAACCACTTAGGAAACAGTCAACCACCGGAAAGGAAAAATAATATTGTGCTGTCCTGATATCTGAAAGGTTAATAGTTACCAGAGAACCATTTGGAAGACTAGAAAACAGAGGAAGGGTAGGTCAGATCTGGAAGGAAAATGGTAACATTCACCCCCTCCCTTTACCCAAATATATTTTTAAATATTTAAATTCTCAAGTCAGAATGATATTTGTGGGAATAATAACTCAGGCTTTCTTTTAGTAATTGAAATTAAACAGCATTTGCTCTAGCAAGGACAGTTTCTTATCCACCTGTCACTACATTCCATGTGTTTAGCAGTATCTGAACACCTAGTTCTACAGTTGGATAACACTTGGCTGAAAAGTTTCCTAACATGGTCTGCAACCAGAAAATAACCAAAACCAAATAGTCTTTGCCTCAGGATCTGTGTAATTTAAATCTAACTGCAAAGAAATTGCCAGACTTGAGGCCTATTACAAATATCCACATGCTTGTTTCATCTACCTCAGGGGGAAAGGACACTTTGATAACAGAAGGGTCTTTAATAGAAAAAGCAATAAAATCCATGGATTTTGAAGCTGGACATGTTCCAGATGGAAATGTCAGTCTTCCCAGCAAACAGGACTAACTACAGCAGCTCATGGAATAATACTGAATTGTCTAATAAGCAATGCCTCCTTCACAACCTGTTAATCCTACTGATAAAAATTCAATGCCTCTCTTCTTCCCTTAACGATATTGATTTGTTCCAAATAGGCTCCGAAATGAGAACACTAGCCACCTTTGTGCTTCTCCCAGAGATGGCTTGATGAGCCGGGAGCCTCTCAATTAGAGCTGCTGTGCTAATGAGCCCTGAGCGCGGGGCTGAGGGACGCGCCGGCACGGCCGAGCCGCCAGGGGGCGCTGCCGCCCGCGGCACGGCCCGGCCGTGAGGGCCCGAGCGGGACCAGCGGAGCCGCCATGGAGCCGGGGAACGGCCTGGGAGCCGCAGGGATCATCAACCCCTGCCCTGCACAGGCAGCCCCAAATCCCACCCTGTGCATGCCTGGGAGCGCTGTCCGAATGCCCCCGGAGCTCTGGCAGCCTCGGGGCCGTGCCCATTCCCTGGGGAGCCTGGGTAGTGCCCAGCACCCTCTGGGGGAAGAACCTTACCCTGATCGCCACCCTGACCTGCCCTCACACCAGGGCAGGTATGAAGACAGGTCAGGGTGGAGATCAGGGAAAGGTCCAGCCCTTCCTCGAGTCCTGTCCCTACTCACAGAGGTCGGAGCTGTCCCTCCACTGCCCCTCGGGATGAGCTCTGACCTCAGACTCGTTCATGTTGAACAAACCAAGCGCCCTCAGCCGCTCCTCGTGTGGCCCCTCAAGACCCTTCGCCACCCTCGTGTCCCTCCTTTGGACAGCTCCAACAACTTTATATCCCTCTCATTTTGTGACACCCAAAACTGACCCCGGCACTGGAGGAGAGGCTGCTCCATCCCAGAGCAGAGCAGGGCAATCCCTCCCTCACACCGCCTGGATGTGTGCCGGGTGCCCACAGGACAGGAATGTCCCTCCTGGTTCAGGGCACACGGACTCAGATCCAGCTTGCCATCACCCGGTGCCTCTCCATGGCACTGCTTTCCAGAGCCTCACTCCGCAGTCTGCCCGTACATCCAGGGTTACCGGGTCCTGCAGCTCTTCAGGTGCAGCATTCAGCACTTGTTAAACTCCACATGGTTGGTGATTGCCCAAGCCCTCACGTTTATCAAGATCTCTCTGCCTCCGAGGGAGTCAACAGCTCTTCCCAATTTTGTGTTGTCAGCAAAATTTCTCAGTATCCCTTTGAGTTCTGATCCGAGTCATTTATGAAGACACTGGCCCTAAAACCGAGCCCAGCAGAGCCCCACCAGTGACTTTTTGCCAACCCTGTGCCCCTGGGCACCCAACCCTGCCTGAACCCCCCTGGGCACCCAAACCTGTGTTTTTCCCCCTGGGCAGTGCTGGAGGAAGATGTGAGGTGCCTCCGTGAGATGCCAAGAACCACGTGCTGAAAAGCAGCACCTTGGGATTAATTCATTGCAAGATTTATGTGGGAAGGAGACCTACTACTTATGAGGGCTGAATGCTCCATTTCTACACTTTGAGAGAAAATTAACATGAAAATTACTAGAGAAATAGAGAAACCTAATAAAAGACTTTTAAAAAAACTATTTATTTTTGTTGCTATCACAATCCAGGGCAAAACTGCTCCCTTATTTTTCCTCTGCTTCAAATGTATCAGAGGATAATGAAGACTTTTGCTACTGTTTGATGCATGTCATTGTCTTGAAGTTATTTTGATTATTGAAATGCATTCATGCTTTTGTTATTTTAGAAGGAATACATTGGACCTGGTAGGTCAACACCATCCAGAAGAGCATCACGGAAGCAAAAAAAAAAAAAAAGGGAAATTGTGGGTTTTACTCTGAGTTATAATGTAGATTCAATGTTTCTTTAAAAAATCCAAAGAACTAAACCAATAAAGTGTATTGCATTGCAATTCATTGCAAATGGAATAATATATTCTTAATTAAGCTCTGTCATTGCAATTCAAATAAACTGTTCGGGATTATTTTTCCAAAATAGGAAGAGGCTTTAATGCAACTGAAAATGCAGAGCAAAGTGAGTGAAAAAGGAAACCACCTCCAACATCCTTTGGTATTATTGCGTCATTAGAGGAGTGTAATTTGAAATAACAACACCAAACATCTTTCCCCACACATTTTTGCATGGTTTCCATACACACCTCAGGGAAAATTTATTCAAAACTTGAAAATAATCTGAAAAGGTACAACTCTACAGGTATGACTAGAGCACAAACTAAAATAAATAGGAAATAAGTAGTTGATTCGTTAAATAAGGAGAGGAAATGTTTAAGGTAGAAACCCCTTTTCCAGAGACATAACCTTACCTCATGCTCCCCTGTCAAAACCCCACAGGCAACTTTGGACTCAACAGTTCCTGGAGACCTCGAAGGAGCAGCTGAAAAAAATCATAAGATGAGAAAGCTTTAAGATTTTGACAGCAGAGTCAGCACTTTGGGTCAAATTAGAAAACAAATAAATGATTGGAAAATGAACTTGAGGGGCTCTTAGCTACGGCTATGAACCAAGGCAAGTTTAACAACATCACATTCTTGATCCTGCCTGTAATTTTGTGGGCAGCATCTGCAAGGCGCGAGCGTCTTTCAGAGACACCCGGGACGCCCAGAGGGATTTCACCGAGCGCTCGGGGCCAGCGGGGTGCCCGGCCCCGCCCGTGCCCCGCCCGGGCAGCCGCGGCCGCGGGAACCCCCGGGCACAGCGCCGGGCACAAAGTCCGCCCCGGGGCGGGCCCAGGTCGGCCCAGGATCCGCCCGGGCAGCGCCGGCCCCGCCCGGCCCCGCACCTGCCCCCGGGGCCGCCCCGCCGGAGTCGGGCCGAGCCGCCGCGGGAGCTGCTGCCGGAGCGCCCGCCATGGGCGTGGGCTATGGGGGGATGCGCTGCGTCAAGATCCTGCTCTTCATCTTCAACCTGACCTTCTGGGTGAGCGCCGGGCGGAGCGGGGCCGGGCGGGGCCGGGCACCTGCTGCGGGTGCCGGGGGTGCCGGGGGGTGGCACGGGCGCGGCTCCCTCCGGGCAGCGCTGCGGGATCGGCTGCCCGAGCCGAGGCTGCGGGAGCGCCCGGGCAGCGCTCCCGGCTTCTGCTCGCTCCCTCTGCCTGGGAAAGCACCGGCTCGGTGTAAGATGACATTGCTGAGCAGAGACAGCATCTGTCTAAACTGATCATTTAAAGTAGCGATCATTTCGCCGGCAACCACGCGGCTGCAGGAGGAGGCTGGCAGAGGTTCCACCAGTACAGTGCAGTTAGCAGAACATTTCACAGCATCACGGTGCTTTTTACTCATGTCATTTCTAATAGGGAGCCAACAGCTGCTACAAGATCATCCTAAGACAAAGTCCTCGCATCACCCCAAGAGATTTAGGGAATGCTGTGTCCATTCTCCTCAATTGCACCTTTTCAATAGTCTCACAGTTCCATGTTGTGAATTCACGCTTTCTCTTCTCTCACTTTCCCTCATGCACTGTTCTCCCTTCAGCTTTCCAGAAAACAATCAGCAATGTCATCTTCTTAAATGTCTTTTTCTTTCCTTCTGATTCACTGGCGTCTTTTTAAAAGAAGCCACAAAGTCATCCTGTTCAGCCTCTCTGGACCAAGCAGTTTTGGGCTTTTGTCTCCTTTATGCTTGAAGCACAGTTAAACCAAAGGCTGTTCCCTCGTGGTGACAGCACTGCGTGCTCCGGGGACACAGTGCTGCTGTGCTCGAGCTGGAGGGGCAGTGTGATGCTGCCCAGCTGCAGCTGCAAGGCAGCAGAAGGACAAAGCTTTGTGTTATTTGTTTCTCAAAAGTGACAAGTACTGTGTTTTGTTATCTGCCTTTTTGCTGAGATGGAAGGAACCATCTCCTCAGCTGGCTGGGACGTTCATCCCGAACTGCCAGGGGCACTCCACAGCCTGGAGAGGCCCTGGCAGCCCAAGGCTGCCAGCAGGGAGGTCCCCATGCTGTGACAGGGTGGCAGGGGACCCTCACCCTCTGGTAGGACACATCTGTGAGGAAAGCCATGGTCCCGAGATCTCCAGCTGTACAATTGCCTGCTCTCTTGGCTTGTGGAGCTGTGCCAATGGAGCAAGTGCCAGAGAATGCAGGACAGGTTAGGGGAGCACTGTGCCAGGCTGGCACCCACCTGGGAAGCAGCACGTGTCCAGGTTGTGCAGGTGCCACAGGCTGAGGCTCTGGGCCTGGACAGCAGCAGGACGCTGTGCCTGTTCCTGAGGGATACTGGAGCTGCCTGCAGGACACACAGCTCTGCTCCTGAGGGATGCTGGAGCTGCCTGCAGGACACACAGCTCTGCTCCTGAGGGATGCTGGAGTTCTCTGCCAGGTCACACAGCACTGCCTGGCAGGCTGATGATCTGTCTGGCATGTGGTGAAGCTGAGACCTCTGGCTGTAGATCTTTCCCCTCAAACAACATGCTGTGACACTTCTTTGTGACCTGGCCTTGTTCACATTAAAGGGAAATTTTCCTTGCACTTGACAGCATTTATCACTGGTTTGTAATTTCTGTGATCCAAGATATCTACCCAGTAACAACCCTTGTACCTCCTAGTTTTGGTGGGGGTCCCCTGCCCCACTCCATTTCTCATGAGAATTCAGGCCCAATTTTGATGATTAAATGACTGACAAGGTTTGAGAGTCTGTAGTAAGTTCAGATGCACCACTACACTGAAGAGTGAAAGAAAGAACATTGCACTGTAATAGGAATTTGTTGTTATCAGACCCTGGCAAGTGCTGCATGAATTTTCTGACAGTGCAATTCTGAGCTGTGGGATTTCAAAAAAGCACAAGGTGCCAAGACACTGCTGTGATTCTTTCCAGCTGTTTGTCACTGCAGCCCTGACTGCTGTGTTTGTGTTGCAGCTGGCAGGACTGGCTGTCATTGCTTTCGGGCTGTGGCTGCGCTTTGGTGGGCCCATGGCAGAGTTTGCTACAGACAAAAAGTCCCCGGAACTTTTCTTCATGGGTAAGTGACAGTGCTGGGAGGGCAGCAGCCTCCAGCCTGGGTTGAATCCTGGGGTAGGTGACACACCTTGGTCAACAGTTTCTGGGCTGATCTACACAAAACTGGACATTCTGGTGCTGTGTGCCATGTGTGTGATGGCTTTTGATCTTTCTCTGCTTGACAGCCACTTCCTTAGGCCTAACTAATCTCTTCTCCTGGATTTGATCCAGTCCCCAGATATCCTAAGTGAATTGTGCTAATACTCTCAGAATAGAAGGTGAGACAGGTTGGAGACTTGTGGGGCTCACCAATATATCCCTCCAGAGTTTTCTGTGCAGCTGCCAGGCAACAAAACAAATGTGCTTTCAGAATGTACCCAGAACCAGGACAGCAGCAAAATTCTGCTCAGCAATTCTCCCTGTGGAGGCCTCAGTGGGACCAAAGTGCCAAAGCAAATCCTTCCACAGCTGAAAAGTGGTACTGCCTGGTGTTCAGTCATCTCAGGAGCTGTTTGTCCAGCCTGGGCAGGAATCAGCTAGTTCCTGTGCCTACAGAACTGGGATTAGTCACATCTAATTTTAGCATTTAAGATAACTTGTCTCTCTGGGATTTCCAGGTGGGTTTTTGGGACCTGTGCTTCATAGTTATAGACACCCTTAAATAGCTGCTGTCTGGGACTGCCAGCAACTGCAGCTTTCTGTCCCTGGCAACTGCAACATACCTTTACACCAGAAAAGTTGGATTTTTTTCTGTTTAATACATCACCCCTAGAGATGGACCCAATAAAATCCCATTGGTGCAAACATTTTTGCCATCTACAAATGCCAAGTGTGAGTGAATACCCACTCCTGCCCTGGCCATCAAGCCACTCTGACAGGGTGGAAGGACTGGGAGGTGCCTCCAGCAGTTACCTGTCACTCCAAGATTGTGCAGTTACCTTAAATACCCCAATGCTCTCAGTGGAGGCTTTGACTCAGGTCCACCACAGCCCCAGGCCCAGGTTTCTTTAACATCTGCAGCCAGGCTAGAGGCACAGAACTGGCTGTGCAGCAGTGGGAATAGATGGTGAGAATGTTATGTCCAGCAGTGTTTCCCTGGGATTTTGTGAGGCTGAATAAAAGAGTAAAACCATTCAGATGAAAATGTTTTTTGGGACCTGAGGGTAATTGTAAAACACGTTGGAGCACCTCCACTGACACAGAGAGCTAGGAAGCATGATTTACTTTTTCTTTTACATCTGAGCTGCTGTGACAGCAGCATATTAGATCACCAACTTCATTTCCAGCTCCACTTTATACCTGCTGAATTCCCTGTGCTGTAGGTTGGAATGCTTCCCAGCCTGATCCACTTATGTTTGTCCCAGGAGAGCAAACAAGACAAAAGGATGTTCTGGCCTTCAAAATCAAGTGCTGCTGGAAGGCAGAAAGTGCTACATCCTGTGCTGTGACTAAGCACCACAGCTCCAGTGCAGCTTGGAACACGCGGTGTAAACAAGATATTCTTTGGTGCATGTGTATTTAAATCTCAAAAGATGTAGTCTGCTTCTGCCCTGAATAGAAATTACAAAAGTTGTTCAAAGTTGTTAATTTTGGGAAGTCCTGAGGAATGTTCTTGTAAAAGTTTCATCAGACACCATGACATTCAGCTTTTGGGCTGCCACACGTATTTATAGAGCTGCCTGTTGAAATATGTAACTGTGAGAGGAAGTGCTGAGGAACAGGGCACAGAGATTTCAGAATTCTTTTAAACTTGCACTTTGGACTGAATTCTAAAGCAAAGTTTTGCCCTTTTTTTGTAATAGACACTGAACAGAGCATTCTTGTGAAAGAAGACCAAAGAGTTTGCTGCTGCCCTCTCTCCCTCATTACAAACCCTGCTAAATGCTGTGACTCCTGAGCATCTGATGGCACAGCTGAGGCTGTGCTGAGGCTGTCAACAGTCTGGGACCAAGGCTGTGGTAAAAGGACAGGGAGAAGTTCAGTTACAGTGGGTTTGCAGCAGACAAAGCTGCATTTGAAGGTCATGCTGAAGAGCTTTCCCTCTCGAGATTTCAGCTCGGAGTCCCCCTTGGCAGTTGTGTATTGGGCCTTTCTCAGCGTCTCTGGGACTGTTGTTTATTTGGCTCCGTGTGTTTGCTCTCTAACATGCTTTCTGGGTGGCAGCCAGGGTTTTGCATAGGAATTCTTAATATGGAACACTGTGCAGCACAGCAGGAGCAGCTGCCCTGAGGGCTGAAAGAGAAAGCAGATCAGCAATATAACTTAAAATATCAGCATATAGCTATACATCCAAAAATAATTTCTTTATCTCAGTTCCACTGATGGCTTTTGTGGCTCCTTGTGATAACCCAAGGCTCTGGGATCACATCAACTTTGTGTCAGCACTTGGAACAACAGTGCAGGTGCATTTGGAGTTTGCTTTGTAGGCTGAAACACTCCAGAATCACCATCTTCTAAAAAACAGTTAATTTTCTTTCTTCTAAAGGGCAGCACATTCTGCTCTTTCTATACCTGGATTGAGCTGCCAGCCGAATCTAACCAGCTTCTCTCTTCTGCTTCCTTGTGATTGTTTTTTTCCTGGATCTGAAATGTTGGGTTAGTGTAAAATAATTGATAATTCTATCCTTGCATTTTCCATTAGGCCAGAGTGAGTCTCCTTAAATAGCCCTGTTCTTTACCAGCAGCCCAGCTGTCTTTTCTGCCCCTGGAATAGTTCGGGCCATGACTTGGCAACCAGGCCTGTTCATCTTTTCCAGCCACTGAGATGTTTTTGTTGGTTGGAGAACAGCTTACAGGCAGCAGTGCTGTGGGCAAGCACATATGTGTTCCTAGCTTTCTGTTGCTTGTGGTTTTGTGTTTGGTGATCCATATTCCCCACTGCAGTTTGCAGTGAAAAACCTACAACAGAAAAGGTTGGAATTGGAACACTTTGACCCACGCAGCCTCCAACCATTTCACCAGACGTCTTCCACTGGAGGCCCCTTAAAATTGCACATCCTCTCCCTGAAGCTCCCCAGCTTTTGGAGTTCCCTCTACAGTGAGATATATTTTTATGGTACTCCATCTCACAGTACAGTTTTTGTGCCTGTGCTTCAAGTGATGAAGCAAAACTGGGGCTTTCCTGTTCAGCTGCAGTTCAGCTCTGGTAGAGTTCATAGATCCCTCTCTTAGCTGCACTTGAGAGAGAAAAAATGAAAGAAAAAAGGATAAATTAATCAAAGGACAATAGCTGGCAAATAGCTTTTTATCTTTTTGTCTGTGACACTGCACTGATCAAATGGAGAAAAGATCTGTGGAATTAAGGGAATTCCCTTGGATTGCTCATCCTTATGGAGACTCCTGTACCAAGACTGGGAAATTTTTTACTGGGCAGGAAGGTCTGCAAGAGTCAGAAGGAAGTAAGATGCTTGTGGGAACCCAGGGTGTCAGCATTGCTGTCTCACAATTAATTGGTCCTTTCTAATTCCTTATAGTACTGCTGGTCTTAATTTTAAGAATAACTGAAGGACAGCAATACAGACCAAGTGCTGCAGAGTGCAAGCAGAGCATTTGTGAAGCAAAAACTGACGTGGGGACTTTTTAAGGATCAGTTCCAGATCCCATTCTTCCATCTTTGCTTTTGGTGGACAAAGGGCAACAAACAGGACAAACTCTGTATTCCTCAGAAATGAAGTGGAGAGGGTCCCATCCCTGCCAGCACCAATAAAAGTGAAGTGTGTGTACTCAACAAACCCCCTCAGGAATGGTAACAAAACCTGATGAATGCAAACAAATCAGTCTGGGTGGCTCTTTCTCAGCCCTGAAATGTTGCTTCTCCTGCACAGCCAGAGCTAGCAACCCTCCTATGAACAATTCTATTCTCTTTGTTTCAGTCTCATGATCCAGTCTATGGTCCAGGCATCCATTAGGACCAAAATAGCTGTGGACAAAAGTTCTAGGGTGATAGTGGCTTTTTCTTGGGGTCAGTGAGAGCAGGAGTGATGCTGCTGGCTTTGAAAGGTACGTGGATGGAGCGTGCCTTAGGATATGAAGTCATGTCTGGAGCTGAAGGATATTAGTAGCTTTTCTCCATAGCAGTGGATGCCCATACAAACAGGAGCTGGCTGGAGTTCCATCCATGTGAACTGCAGTTCTCTGCTCCTGCCTCTCTTTATTCAAGTTCTATTCATGTCTTCTGGAGTCAAGCACTATACCCTTAGTCAACAGGATTTTCTCTGCTAAATCCACCACCTCTCAGACTCTACCAGCCTTCAAAATGAGAGCTGTTGGCAATGCAGCCCCTGTGTAGAGCAACCACAAGACCATTAAATGATCCTGCCATCATGTATTGGATAGGCTTTTAGTCTGTACTTAAGACTTAAGCAATGAAATTTCCTTTCTTCCTATCATCTATGTGCAGCTCTCTTTTTCTGTCGCTCAGGAAGAGTGGTTTAGAAAAGGCTGATAAGTGGCCCTGAGTGGAAAACGGAAGCTGCTGCACTGGAAATTCACTTTAAAAATATGACACCACCCCTACCACCCCCTGAGAAAACCTTACTAAAAATGAAAGTTGTTCCAAAGTCTTCGGTCTCTGTTGTGCATCACAAAACCTTGCAGCAGTTCCTAAGAGTTAGCATTCCCCCTGACAGAATAAAGGCGATTCTGACCAAACCAGCGAATTTAGCCTAATGTGACAATCTCTCCATCTGCCTCAGGGTGATTGTTGTATATTTGCAAGATGCTGAGGTTCAGGAGGCTTTTTTTTCTTTAATCACTTAAACATGATAATGCACTTTTTGCCCATTAAATTATCCTCTTGGGTGGCTTCTCCCACCCTCCTCTCCCTGCTGTAGCTGTGTAAAGTCAGCCAGTCCCACCCCACAGCCGAGCCCACAGTTACCCCCTTTCCTTCTCCTCCCTCGAGGCAGCTGGAAGCCACCCTGGTTCCTGCTCCCTGCTGGCGCAGCTGTGACTGCTGAGCCCTGCCAGCCCCGAGTGCCCGGGATACCCTGAGCCCCCTCGGGGAGCACCCAGGCTCCAGGAGTCCTGTTCTGGTCAGGCTGCCCAGGCCCAGCCCAGAGCTCACACAGCAACACCGGGAGCTCTCTGCAAAGAGGTGACCGGGGATAAACCTGCCACTGCTCCTGCAGGAAGGAAAAGGGCGTCAAGGTGCTTCCCATCCCTGGATGCCCCCAGAACGTGGCTGGTTACATTAATGTGTAATCAGAGGGTGCTGAGGCCCTGACACAGGTGCCCAGAGCAGCTGTGGCTGCCCCTGGATCCCTGGAAGTGTCCAAGGCCAGGCTGCTCAGGGCTTGGAGCAGCCTGGGACAGTGGAAGGTGTCCCGTGGCAGGGGGCTGGAACTACATCATCTTTAAGGACCCTTCCAACCCAAACCATTCCATGATTCCTCTCATTGGAGCAGCACCCCACACGCCACGGTTGCTGAGGCTCCTTTTTCACACAGAGTCTCTTTAAGAGACCCCTACATGCTCTGAAGCAGTTTCTACATGACAAATAGACCAGTATAACCCATCATAACTCCTGTAAGGGAAACGTCCTGTGCTGTGTTTTGCTCTGACAGAGCTGTAAATACATTTGGACAGTCCACTTTGAAGCCGTTAAGAGGAAAGTGTTTTGTCCGCTGGAAATAAAAACAAACCAGCAACCAAAAAGCCCTCAGCCTCCTTTTTGGGGCTTGTCAGTTCAAAAACTTCTTCAGGAGGGTTTGGATTGAGCTGGCTCATGCACACACAGAATTAGCCAGAGTGTCCTAATCTAGAGAGGATTGCAGAGAATCACGAGAGGATTTCAGAATACCAAATGCCTGAGTATTACAAAGGCAGAAGAAATACAGTATCAACAAAGTGATGCAAGTGGTAACAGATAATGTAAGCAGTACAAACACTGACAGACTTGAAATTAGCTACAACCACACATGAACATGATCTTAAACTCACTATCAGTTGCTCTTGACAACAAAGTGCTTTGCTTACTGCAGCCAAACAGGCATCTAAATGTCAGGAAATATGAAGAAAGGAAATGGGAATCCAGCTGAAGAATCCCAATGTCATTGTGTACATTTGCAGTGCACTCCTGAATGCTCTGTGGTTCTAGTCAAAAAGGGTGCAGTGAAACTAGAAAAAGTACCAAGACATTTGTGCTTCTGACCACACTGTCACTCTGACCAGCTCCCACGTGAGGAAGTTTTCCCACACTATTCACATCATTAAATGGTAGAATCCATTGCCACAGGGGTCTGTGAGTTCAGCCAGGGTAGGACAGCTGCAGCTGGCACAGGTGTGCTGGTGACACTGAGTTCAGAGCAGCCTGTGGGGGTGGCAGACACTGACAGAGCCTTTGGGAACACACTGCCTCGAGTGAATCTGGGCCATAATTATTTAGGGTTCTGGGATGCATGTGAGCAAGGTATGTAACAAGGGCTGGTGTTCTATGGGAAAGAGAGGAACTGGACTGGGACGTTACATTATAGTGAGGCTGATTTTAAATTGAAATTCAGGATTGGTGCATCAGCAGTAGCCTCCAAACTGGCTGATGCCTGTAATGCTTTTGTGCTTCCAGGAAGATTAACCACGAAATCTCTGCTGAATTCACGCCAGACACTTAATCAGGTATATCCATTATGCTCAAATTAAGGGTATGTTCCACTTCTCCAGAAATTCATGTCACTTTAGAGGCCTCTGCAGCTTTTCTCCAGTTCTGTGAATGTATTTTATAAATAAATATACAATGGAAATTTCTAGTAACAAGCCTGTTTCAGGAGCTGAGTTTGGTGCCACACACACAACCGTCCCTGTCTGGACTTTTTTTTTTTCCAACTCCTACGTGTGTTTCTCATATTTTCCAGGAGTGTGTCTGTGCTAGAAGTTCCTTGGTGCTCTCCTAAGGGCTGGAAAGCCTCAGTCCTTCCGTGGAGGAGGACATCTGCCTCTGGGGCTTCAAGGAACACACAGCCTCAGGAAAATCCCTACAAGCCCTGTTTGGGCTCTGCTGTTGCTGCTGCTGGGTCCCTCACCCCCAGAACAGAGCCGCTTGTTCTCTCCGTGGAGTAGGAACAGTTGGGGATTTGTTCAGTGTTATTTACTCAGCCCAAAAGAGAGGGGAAAAAAAAGGAGAATTATTTCAAATGGAAAGTGCCCATAGCAGCCAGGTAAACAAGAAACCCATGTGAAATAAAGCCAGACAGAGACATGGTGTGTTTGTCTGTTCCTGCTCTTTGGCAGGGATTTGTGCCTCAAACCTTCAGTAAGACTTAGGGAAAAACAAACAAACAAACAAACAAACAAAAGTAGCTGTGGGAGTGGGGTATCTTCCAGAGTCTGAAATTACATCTCTTCCAACCCAGGCTGCCTCCACTCTTGATATACATAAAAATACATTGCAGCCAGTAGCTATAAAATTCCATCCTTCTCTTCTATCTGGTCTAAAGAGATGGAATTCTGTATCCTTGCTAATCACAGAGGGTTTGTACACTCAGAAACAACACACAGAATCCCTTAATCCTTTTCAAGATGCTTTTTCAGACTTGCAGCTCTCGTGTCTCCAAGTGCAGCCCAAGAAGGGATGTGTCCTTATCTCCAGAGGAGACAGTGTCTGAGGGAAGAGCTGTGTGCCACGAGCACTGAGGCTGATCCAGAGATCTGCTGACTTGTGGATTTGCCATTCTTCACTACTGGGAGCCACAGGATGCTCTGAGACTGCCAGATAACATTTTCATTCCCCTTGTAATTGCAAAGAGTCTGCTAGAAAATGGGAATCCCTTCTGTTGGAATTTTCATGGGGAATGCCCCCATTTGACAATTTCCTTTCAGGAAAGAATGAGTTTCCCCATGGGATGAATCAAAAAAAAAAAAATCAAATACACATAAAAGCTGCTGCTTTATGGCTTTCCTAATTTGTCTTTGCAAAATAAAACAATGGCAGAAGGGGGTTCCCCTCTTTCACTCACTACATTACAGCCAGAAGGGAAATCAGTTTGTTATCAGGTGTTCTCTCACTTGACTTACTGCTAAAAGGAGAAGTCTTCATTCCTCTTCACATCTATTTAAAAACTGGGTTTTTTTTTTTTTTTTGTCAGCACAGCAAAACAAACAAACCACACCCCAAAACCTCAATATTTCCTTACCCCCCCCCCCCAAAAAAAATTAAGAGAATAGGCTCTGTTCAAAAACCCCCAGTCCTGTGACACGTTCTTTTTCATCCTCTTGTGGTTATAAAGAAGCCCCTCTTTCCTCCAGAACCCCCTCAGTAATCAGTGCCCTGGCTGTGTCTGCCTAAATCAACCAATCTTCTGTCAGATTTGCACGTGGATTTTTATCTCTGGAATGTGCCTCTTCATCCCCTTGCATTCAGGGGCTGGGAGTGACCTGTTTGTGAGTCCTAAATGCAGGTGGAGTAAATATTCCAAGTGTGGGCAATCACAGGTGGCAGAGCTCTGTCTCTGGGGCCAGCTTGGCCCTCCTCGATGCCACAGCAGCGTTCCTGCTCTGCATTCCCTGCTCTCAGTTTAGGTGCCAGCCCTCTCTCCTCTCCATGAGCACACGCAGACCAAAGAGCAGAATTGCAGGAAATGAACAGAGGCAACAAGAGGTGAGAGGAAAAAATTCACAAAGGCCACAAACCTTTGCTTCCTTTCCACCTTGTACTTTTTTTCCTTCTGCTGCACAAAAAGCTGCAGCTGGAGAGTCTTCTCATCATTTTCCACTCACCTAAACAAGCTCTCTACCCTGACCTGACTCACACACTTCTTTTTGCCATGTTGAGCTTTGTGATGAATTGTTTGTGTCAGTTTGTAGCTCTCAAACCTGTTCCATTCTGTGGCTATAAACTGACTTTTTTTTTGTTTCCCTGCTGTGCTGTAGATGCCAAGTTGGAGGCCATGCCAAGGCTTTGTACTTTACAATGGAAGTGCTGATGAATAGAAGCTGATTAAGGCTTTCCATCCTGCTTTTTAGGAAGGGATGGGTTTTAGTGAACCTTAGTTATCCTGACACTGGATACTATTGTAAGGAAAGGTGTGATATTCATCACCAAATGTCTGGATTTGCACTGCTGGCCCTGACAGCTCTCAGTGCTTGATGCTTTAGGTAAGGCTGGGATTCCAAGGGCTGTGTGCCAGACATTGCCACCCTTTGCTTTTTTTTATTTTTTTTGTCTCTGAAGAGTCTCACTTTAAATTTAGGTCTGTTCTTATCAAGAATTTGAGGTGAACATGCCTACATTGCTGTGTACAGCCGCCTAGGAAAAGAAGTACCAGATCCTTCTTACATACTTACACCATCCAGGATATTTCTGCATCTACAGCTTTGATATTGGTAAAAACCGGTTTAAACACAGAAGAGCAAAGAAAACTAAGTCTGTGAATAAAACTGATTGAACACAGAAATGTTCAAAATCTAACCAAAAAACATTATTAAAACCAAACAATGTTAGGTGTTGGTGCCAAAAAATTGATATATTTTATTTAAAAGAGGCAAAGAGAAAGAGAAAAGAAATAAATATAAAAAGAAAAAGCAGGGAGGGCATGGACAGGGAGAGAGTGGCAGGGGTTAGGTGGAAGCACATCACCCACCCCAGGGTCCCAAGGATGTCTCATTGCTCCCCTCCATCTGCTCCTCTGGGTGCTGAGCATCCTCTGCCGAAGCAAAGTCTAGAATCCAGTGGATTAATAAGGTTTGGGGCAGGTGGGAACGCCCCCGTGCCTCCTGAGGGGGGCTGGGTTTGCCACTGTCCCTTGCAAGGCTCTGGATCTGTCACATCAAGTGCAGTGCAGGGTCTGGGACCCCTCTGGGGGGCCTGGGACGGGCCGTGACTCCGCTGTCCGCGCGGGGATGCGGCTTTTCCCGGGGTGCAGGGCACACAGCTGGGCTCCTGTGCCCAGCAGGGGATGGTGGTTCACTGCCTCTGACCACAGGGGTTTTCTCACCACACGCCCAAACCTCTCTTCCTCCCAGCCTGTGGTTCGAGGCTCTGTGTGAGCCTGGCCACTGACAGCCCTGGGCTGCAGTCTCCACCACGAAGGTGCTGGGCTGGACCCCTGCGAGTGCATCCCCAGAGCTGAGCTGAGCCACTCTGTCTTATCTCGAGTAGTGAGCAGGCCTCGGTCAGGATGTGGTGGTCGTGTTTTGCTACAATAGGCAAAAATCCTTCCTGAAGATGTTTAAGCCATAAATTATAAAATTTCCATCTCTGACAGACATCCTTCCTGGAAGTCATCTTCCACTGAGCATCCCTGGGTGCTGGGAAAACTCTCAGTGCAAGCTGAGGAGTAACTTGGCCCCTTTGACTTTTTTCAAGCTACTCTTCATAGGTCTCATGGAATATTCAGAATTGGAAGGGATCCACAAGGTTAATCGAGGCCAAGTCCTGGCCTCAGGACAACCCCAAAATCACAAGTTTCATTCCTGTGTGAAAGATTACATGTGTGTATATATAGTAGAAAAGTAAAAATATAATTATTTTTGTGGAAATTTTAAGTGTCAACATTATTTTCCATCTAGAAATAGCTGGGTATCAGCAAGTGGTAATCCCAGGCTCAGAAAGGACAAAGTGGGATGAACTCTCTGAGCAGAAGATGGAAGAAGGTGGATTTTAACTCCTGGCTGGCTTGCTGTGGGGCTCAGCTTTGTTTAGTGAGTGGTGTGAGTTCCTGTAACACGCCTTAAAAGGGAAGTTCTCACTGAGGTAGTGGTTTAGCTCTGAGTCATTCGAGTGAAATGCTCAGGCTGTTTCTCTGACAAATGCAAATCCAAATTCCTGAAAGTGGTCTCACCCCAGACTCGCAGAGCTTTGTCTTTCCTAGCTGCTTTTGTTATTACAAAAATAAAAGGGAAGACTCCTTTCCTGTCTCCTTACTCAAATTTATCTTTGCTAAGTGGCCTGATAAGTACAGGGACAGGAGTAGGGAGTGACACACTGAATACGTCCAGGAAACATCTTTGTAATTACACTGTGTTTGTTACCATGGAGATCCCAGGAAATGGCAGTGTTGGTGTTTGGCTGGTGAGCACCAGGTTCTGCACCTGAGCGAGGGTTTTTTGTCTTTTCCAATTCATCTAACACCAGGGCTGGCTGACCTTTCTCCCCTGAGCCATAAATATCTTTGTACAGCAGTAAAAACCAGTGCTGTGCATATGTGTACGAGAACCAGGCTGAAGAATGCTCAGTCCCAGCAAGTCACAGGTGGCTGAGTATTAAAAATCCAGAAAACATGGAACAAGAACTGCCAACACAGACAGCAAACAGCATCCCCCCAGCACCGTGTATATTACAATTAGTAGGCAAAGCCATATTACTTGTTTTATTGCTATTTATCAGAATGTATCTCTCAGCAGGAACTGGGGCAGAAGGAGGGAGGGAGGGGAGGACAAGGATCACAGTAACTGGGATACACACAGAGACTGAAGTGTGGCAGTGAATGGGCAGCAGGCAGGAGTTGGCCTTCCCCGAGCAGGCTGCACCAGTGAGGTAGAGCAGCTGGATGGAAGCTCTGCACTCAAACATTGACTGGTTTTACATTTTCCAAGCAATTGCAAACTGTCATCTGTAGGATTTTCTAGTCCGGGTTACACAAGGCCTGCTAACAGCAAATGCCAGCAGCTCTGCTAACCCTGCGTTGTCGGATGTGATAATGTTTACACTGGTAACTGAGCACACTCAAGGCTCTCCGTGGGAGCTTGGGTAGTCCCGGCTGGGAGCAAGGCTCGCTGTGCCCTCTAGTGCACTCTGCCTGCAGCTCCACTGTCCCTCACCAGAAGGACACGAGGAGAAGGAAGATGCAGCTCTTTTCCCCAGCAGTGGCTCAGCACGGCAGATTTCTGTGCTTCCTGCACGGGGCTAGAATTGCACCAGCACGGTACCAGAGCCGAGGCACAGCCCCGTGGTTGTGGTCTGGTGGGAGCTGACCCGCACAGGAACCCGAGTGTTGCCTAAGCACGGATCAAAAAATGTACATTCACAAGTGAGGAAAGAAAAACTCTCTACTCTGATTTCCTTTTGTCCTAGATAAAGCCCATACAAAAAAATAAAAACAAAATCAAAACACCTGTTGAATAAGTGTTTCTAGGTGTCAGCTTACAGCTGGGGTCCTAGATCTGGATGGGGCTATGCTGCCATCTCCCATGTTCCTTTCAGTTCCCCCCCTGCAGAGCATACAGAACATTTCCAGCCCCAGGTTTCCCAGGAATAAGCTCTCTAGCAAAGCTGGGCTTTTTTTGCTTTACATTGCTTATTGCAGAGGTGTAAGGGGGTTACAGGTGGTATGGGGCTTGTTCTTTCTGCACTGAGCTGAACCTGGGACAGCAGACTAGGAAGGTGGAAGTCACAGATTCTTACTTACAGAATATTCTCATTTGGAAGGGATGGACCAACAAGGATCATCAGGTCCAACTCCTAAGTGAATGGCCCATCCAGGAATCAAAGTTGGTGTTTTTAGCACCATGCTCTAACCAACTCAGCTAATCTCAAATTATCTTATTTAATTCTCCAAGAATTCTGAAGAAAGTATTGCTCTCCTCCTGTGGTCAGAGAACCTTTTCTGTGTAACCAGTTTTGTGAGAGCCAGAGACCTCTTTATGCCTGCAAGTGGGTGGGGCTGATGAAACAGGTAGCAGGCTTTGGGGAGAGAAACCTTCTGAAATTGTTGCCTGGCTCTGATTTCCACAGGACTCTATGTACTGGTGGGAGCAGGGGCCATCATGTCAGCAGTTGGATTTTTCGGGTGCTGTGGAGCAGCACGGGAGTCCCAGTGCTTAATTGGAACAGTGAGTAAAAGGTTTCCAGGGCCTGGGCTGTGCAGGGAAACCATCCAAAGCATTCAGGGCTTGGTGTCATTAATGTGAAGATCTTTACAGTCCTGACCTGAAAGGTCTTATGTCCTTTTCTTGGCTAATCCAGTTTCTCTGGATTCAGCAGCCACCATGCTATTTCAGAGCTGGCATATATGCAGAGGTGCCTTTGTTTGTCCCTTGTGATGTATTCCCTGGAATTATTCTCTGATTTTCCTGAAGCTCCCTCTGAACCACATCTTTGCCATTTCCCCTTGGTTTGAATGTGACAAGGAATCTGCCTTGGCAGCCCTGTGCAGAGCCCCCTCAGGAGTTTTGCTTCAGGGTGGGCTTTGGGGCCTGGGGAGGACGAGGGGCTGGTGGCAGCCCCCATGAATAAGCTACACTGATGAGAGATTCTCTCCTTCCTCTGCAGTTCTTTGCTTGCCTGTTGGTGATATTTGCAGGTGAGGTCACTGCTGGAGTATTTGCCTTCATAGGCAAGAAAGTGGTAAGTAGCAAACAGCTTCTGATATAATGATGGGGTAGTTGTGGATTGCAGTGCCCACTGACCTGGCTCTTCCATAGGAAAACTTTCCAGGAGACTTTTCCCTGCAAGACTCTCTGACATTCTTATCTGGAGCCAATGACAGCTTGTGTTATCACAAGTTTGGAATAGGATGAAGTTTTTGCCTCCTCTCTTCAAGAAAAAGTGGAGGTGTGGTTCAGCCTTGAAGGAACATCAAGGGGAGCTGTAAGAAAAAGAGGGTATTGCCTGGGAGAAGCACAAACAAATTCAGGCACTGAACTTCCCAACTCAGAGTGTTTAACCAAAGCACAGAGCCTGTGAACACTCTGACCCTCTGAATGCCACCAGGCCACAAAATCTCCTGGCTCTTGAGTCACCATACATGTTTACCAGGCACTACTTTTTGCCCTGGAGGTTGAGGACACAAGGTGAAAGTCTTGGATCAGGGGTAAGACTGATTTGCAACTCACTTAGTGTGATTTCTGCAGGCAATACAGGAAGCCCAGAAAATCTACGAAGACGCTTATGAGGACTACATGAAAAACCCAGTGGGGAAGATGAACAGTACCATCTATCGCTACCACGTGGCTGTGAGTACTCCTCCACCTTAACACCTCCCTCCACTGCTCCACTGTCACACTGCCCATTAGAATCCAGAATTCCTCCCTCTGAGGTATGGCAAAATAGAACTGAATGTACTTAAAATCCCATCAGAGGCTCACACCCTGAGGGTTTCCTGCGGGCTCGGTCAGAATTCTCGTTATTGGATCTCGACATTTGAAAGTACAATTAGCCAGGCTTTGAAATTTGTGATGCTTCTGGTCTTTGTGTGCAGAAGAAATTACTGTTATGGCTCTTCTGGATATTGAAATCCACAGATAAATACTTGAGAATGCAGAGAGGGGGAAATATCTGCATCCCTCTGCATCTGTCAGAGAAAACATGACCTGTGTCCCAGGACCTACAGTGTGGCTGAACCAAGTCAGTGAAAGACCAAAAGCACATATGTGACACAGTTCAGGCCACCCAAAAAGTGAATGTCTGAATGAGAGTTACAACCTGTGACTTCTTTAATCCTGTTTGTGTCCATCTTGGATCTGCACTGCCTCCCATGGAGAGCAAGCCCAAGCTTTGTTGCTCCTTACAGCAATTCCCACGTTCTTTAGAACAAACATTTCACAACCTCAGACCCTTTTGTCCTTCTCCCATAGCTCTTATTTCTGACCCAAAGAGGAATTCCAAGCATTTTGTGGGAGATAGTCAAACAGGAAAAACAAACCCTCTGAAACTCTGATTTATTACTGTCTCCAAACCCAGCACGATGTTGTGTCAGAAATAAAATTCCAGCATTCTCTGCTGTACTTTTTGTGCATTGTCCATAATTCTGTAATATTTGAACTTTCTGCATGCTCCCTTTAACAACTCCTGTTTTCTTGTAAGCCAAGGATCTGCTTTTCCCAAATCCACTTGTTTGCTTTGTTATGAAATACGGTAATAAAAATCCCTTCTGGTCATTGTTGTTAATACAAATGTGGCTGTTTGCTGTGGCCTCAGACAATTGAAAGTAATTTTTGAAAATTTTGTCCCACACAGTTGGAACTCTACCAGAAGTAGCAGTTTAAATATAGAGAATATGGTTATTATTTGATCTGTACAAATTCTTTTTTTTTTTAGTTATTTATTGTCTCACTTTCAATATGAAATATGTCCCTAAATCAGGACAAAATAATAACTGACTGTCATTATGAAACAGTCTGTGGTTTCCCCTCTTTGATCCTCCATCTCTCTCTCTCATTCAGCTCCAGTGCTGTGGTAAAGGTAATGTGGAGCAACAAACAGGATTACCCTGTCCAGAGAACATCCAGCTGCCAAAGGCAAGTGTCCTCTGTCCTGCTTCTTCTAATCACTTCTTCGTGTCAGTTCTGTAATAAAATTTGAGACATTCTGTAAGTAAAAGAAAGGAAGAAGTTCTTTTTGCCTTGCAAATTCCAGCATGAAATTCCTTATGGAATGGAGCAGAGTGGAGGCAGAATTAAGCTGGAGGTCATAATGCCCTCAGTCATGACACCTCTTTGTGGCATCCCATGGTAGCTGAGACAATATTGCACCATCTGAAAGGAAAAGGGAGAAGGAGGGAACAGGACCCCAAATTCCCCATGAAGGCTGGATTTTGGCAAGTGTCCACCTTAGTCATGCATGGAGCCTTCTGACTGGAAACTTCATTGGTGTTAAGAAATATATTTCTGTACTTTCTATCTTTTCTGGAATCTGCTTGTGAGTTCAATGTCAAAATGAAGCACCAAACCTCTTGATTTAGCATGGCCTGTTATATAAAGGAGTTTAAATTTAGGGAGAAAACTGAGTGTAAGAAAATTACTTGCATGTGTCAGCCTCTCCAGGCAAGAGGTACAGATGCCTCACCAGGAAAGGGAAGATGCTGGGAAAATTATCCAGCAAAACCCAAGGTTTAGATGCAGGAATTAGGATGGTGACTGCACTAATATTTTTGTGTTTATCTCTTGCTCAGTGAGAACAGCTGATAGAATTGATTGAAATATAGATTTCCAGGCATAAAAAAAATATTTTAATTTTGTTTTTAACAGAACTGCCTGGCTGAAATTCAGAATGTAATTGATACTCAGCTGCGCTTAGTTGGAATTGTGGGAATTGCAATTGCTAGCATCACAGTGAGTAAATCCATGTTCTCCAATCTCTCCTTGAGCCCAGTACCCTGTCCCTTACTCAAAGCTTTGTGGAAGGTCTTTTGCAGCAACTGTTGAGATTCCTCAATTCTTCTTGCTTCCAGTGTGTCTTCTCCCTGGGAATTGCCCCCATCAGTGCAAGCAGAGCTGTGTGACTGTGCTTTTCAAGTTCATTTTGTGTCCTTATACACGATCCAAAATAATGGTAATCTTTTGTTGTAAGAGTAGGAGAGCAGAGGTCACGTGAACCAAACTGAAAAGCAAAAGGCTGTAGCAGCATTTACTGTATTCCAAAACAACTGCACCCTGATGCTTTCAACCCTTTAGGATACATTCCTGAGTTTTCATGAGGAATAGAGAATACCCACTAGAGCTGTGGCCAATAGATGTCACCCTGTCCCAAGGACACAGCAGGACCGGCGGGCTGGGGCTCACCAGGCTTTAGCACAAAGCTTTTCCCAGCACGTCTGGGCCATGAATTCATTCAGACTCGGACACCAGCAGCATGAGGAGCCACAGTATTAGTAAAGAAACACTCCTTTAGCTGCTGGGAAGAGCAGGACCTTCACAGATTTATGTGGACACTGAAAAGGAGCTGGAAGGTTTCTGCAGGTAACAGAAACCATGATGTGCAAATTAAACAACCCTGGGGTTTGTATGAAACATGAAGAAACTCAAAAACACAGTGGGGGTGGGACAGAGATCAATAACATCAAGGACACACCAGAACTGGGATTGGCTCCCCTTGGATCCCCACCTCAGACACAGCAAAGGTCCTGAAGTGACCACAACCTCTTCAGCAGCAGAAATGCACCTGCACCTTTTCCTGCCCTTGTTTCTGCCACTTGCTGGGCTGTGAGAGCTCAGCTGTGCCCAGCCTTAGGGACATGTGTGGGGAGGGAACATCAACCCAGTGCTTAAACTGCCCATCTCCCAGCCTCAGCAGTGCAGCCTCAGGAGGCAGCTGCTTTGCAGAACTGACCTGTGGCAAGAAAGCAGAGCCTCTGGAACACCCACTGTTCTCTGCTTTCATCATTCCCTCTGGTGACCAAGTTCCCTGACACGAGTCGGGGTTTAGGTTTCATGTAGTCTTGCTCTTGAGACAGGAACTATTCAGAGCTCAGCAGCAGCGCCGGGGGCTCTGCAATCACCCTCTGCTCTGACTGTAATGTGTGGCATATTCCACACAGAACATTCTGGAACTCAGAACACTCCAGTGCAATACCAGGATACCACCAATAGTCACAGTTATTTTGTGACTTAAATTGATGTTAGTAACATTGATATTTGGGGTAGTTGTGCTTGGATGGACATTTAGGACAAAGAACAGTGAAACCACTGTGAGCTGATAAAATCAGTGAAACCTCCTCCATGTTTATTGTCTGATGTTTTGGGGTTTGTAGATGGAAGCAGTCACTACTCTGCCATAGGGACCTTCAGATTGTCTGATATGCAAATTGTTTTATAACTGTTTTGTAAGTGGATCCCTAAATCACATCCCTTCTCTTCTAGATCTTTGGCATGATATTCAGCATGGTTCTGTGCTGTACGATCCGTAACATGAGAGAAATGATCTAAAACTGTCACTGCACAACTATGCCCCAGGAGTTCCAGACTAAGCTTACAAGAAGTGCTCTTCTACCCAATTTAATAACTGTAATGCATTTTAATCAGTGTTTTAACATACTGAGAGGAAAATATCCTGTTAGGTGATCAGGTGAATTGTATTAGTTACAGTAAAACTGAAGTGGACAAAAAAAGGAGTTTAAAATGTCCTTTTTAATGAAAAAAGAGCAAAGGTGCATCTAAGACTAATTTGATTTTTAATGTTTATATATGTGCAATTAAGAGTTTACACATGTATAGACTTTGTGAAAGCATATGCATGTCTCCTTACAAACACCTCTGGATGTGAGCAGGTCCCTGGAGGTGCAGTACCTGTCCAGGTAAATGTCTGCAGATGGAACACGTTGTGTCTGCACATCCCCCAGGGACACAGTGCTCAGAACCCTCTCACACCGAGCCCCTGTTTGCCAAGAATTAGCAGAGGGACAAATGCCATTGTAAAAAGTAAGACCTATGATCCATTTTGTGACTTTATTTTCCAAAGCCCAAACAGAGCAGAACTAATAAAACTGTACTTTATTTAAAAAAACAATTAATGCCTTAGGGCCTGCTCCAGCAAACTTGAAGAGTAGACCCACTGACTTCACTGTCATGCAGAGACTGGGTATTTGTTTTTTGTAAGACTGGACCCTTCATGCAAATGCAGAAAGCTCTGGGGGAGAAAACACGTCCAAGGAGATCCAGGTTAAAGGAAGAGGGGGAAAGAGGTGGGAAGCTGGCAAGACCAGGCAGTCATTTGGGACCAACTGCAGTGCAAAGTGTGCTTAAGCTTCCCAAGCTAGGCTGAGATACACCTAAAAACCCAACTATGAGTTCAAGGGGCCACTAGAATCCACGTTCAGCAGCCTCTTTATCCCAAAAGCCTCACTGTGGCTACAAACTGGTGCAGGAGTGGAGCCTAGGTCCAGAAAAGCAGCCCCTTTGTCAGATCTGTAGAGAATCTAACTGGCCTGTGGAAGCCAAACAAAGAGGTCAGAAAAAGACACACAGCACTTTAATACCCTCAGTTTCTGCTTCTGTGACTATCACAGCTTCCACGGGGCTCTTACCTCAACCTCTCGCCCCTTCCTGGGGGCAGAAGGCAGGAAAGAAAGATGGGACATTTTTACAGAGCCATGAAGTAAGTTTTCTTACTGGCACCTTTAGATTGCTTGTCAGGTATAAAAATTACACTGTGTGCTTGAAATACCTCAGGGTTTGCGTTTACATAATTTTTTTCTATATTTTAATTTTTCTATTTGTCATATTTATTCATAAGAGAATGTTCCTTTTGAACCAGCCTAGAAGGGAGAAAGTTGTCCCCAGAAAAATGTTACATCAAAGGCTCAGGATCTCTTAATATTTGGCTTACTCAAGATAATTCACCATTTCAGAGAACAACTTTTTGCTAACTATACCCCCATAGCAGCAGATCTGATCACCAGTTCAGATTCCTGATGCAGTTGTTCCAGACATGCTGGGGAGAAGTTCAGTTAAACTACACATTCCAATAGACCATTGTCTAAGAGGCCTTGGAATTTACAAGTCATGGGCTCCTTGTTCCACTGAAACACAGGGGATCAAAGTGGGATCTCAGGAAATATGTGTGGGATACACCACCCTCTAGCTATTATTTATTTTTTATCTCGTATTCCACAAAGAAACTCAAAGTCCCATCAGTTTTCTGTCACTTCAGGACTTGGGGTAGTGCTGCTGCTCCAGGTCTCTGGTTTAGTTGACACATCTTGCTGTCTCTTCCATGGATTTCTCTTTTCCAGTCATCCAACCATGAGCTGTGGCACTGCACTAAGAGCTGGGCACGGCAGGCACTGCTGACTGAGCCATGTCTAGGCTGAGCTTTAGGCTGGCAGGGACACGTGAAATCACACACCAGAAAAGAGTGAGGCTTGTGTCACTCTGCCACAGCTGATTAGCAATGGATGTTAATTAAAAACAGGGCCTGGGACCTCATTCTGCAAGAACCAGCACAGGAAACAGGGCCCTGATCTGCTGCTTGCTCCTAACACAGGCTCAGCTGGGAGAACAGCAGGGGCAGCAAATCCATGAGGGTCTCAAGCTGAACCTTAGAAATCAGTTTAACACAGCAGCCAGCACAGCAATTTCCTGGCTCCCAGGTGTACCTGAGACTGTCCCTACAATGCTTGTGTCTGGAGAGATGGTGGGGTAGTGCCCAGCTGGGGTGTGTTGTCCCAGGGTAGTACTGGCAGAAAGAAGAAACTCTTGTAGAGTGTCATTTTTGCCACTCAGGACAAGCCAGCTTCCAGGAAAATCAGTAAAAATAGCACCAGAGCCAGTGGTTCAGGTTCCAAGACTGTTGTCCTGCAGGGATAGAAACTGCCTGCAAATAAAGCAATTTCCTTGTGTTACATTCCCCCTCATAATGACAGTGTTCTGTTCATTTTAAACACATCTACACATTCCTCACATTCGTAGCACCAGAATGTAATGACAGGACCAGAGTTTATCTTTTTATTTATTATTTCTTGAGTAAGTTGGAAGATGCCCACTCCTGCTTGGAGATGCACTGAATGCCAAGGCAGCTTGCAGAACCTGCTGTTGCTTCCCCAGCCCTCCACTCCCCCAGAAGTACAAAACCACCCCAGTGCCTCAGGAAAACAGAAAAAAGTGGTAGAAAAAAACCTTCTATAAATTCAGACTCGAGCCACCAAACTTTCTGCTGAAGTGTTTTGGGTTTGTGATTTGCTTTTTTCTTCCTCTAAAGAAAGCATTACTTTTCTGAGCATTCCTGCATAAGCTCTAGGGTTGCAGTTATTTAGGTCTAGGGGATACTTGCACTGCATACCAGGAACAGGACAGTACCTGTTACTGCTTTAGTTCTCTAAGTTATTGATATAAATTAAGCTGGAAATCAACATGTTATTCATATACTAGTGCCTTTAACAGAATCCAGGGATAAAGGTCTTTTGTAGTTTCCTGCTGTTGTGAGGTGCTTGATATAATTGCAGTTTTCTCTGCATCTTAGTAACTGAAGGTATTTTTCAGAGTTACTGCCACATAAGACAGCAAAAATACCCATTTATCCTGTCCCTTGCACCTGTGTCAGAGGAAAGTGACAAAAGATCACATCCCTCCAGGTGGCATAATTTTCAAAGCACATCACACATGTTTTCTTGTTCTCCTGTCAGTTTGTTCTAAAGCATAAAGATGTACGTTGTTGATGCCCTTACTGTGTCTCAAAACACCCTTATTGACATTTCCCTTGTCTAATTTTTCTAAGTTACTGATCTCAGTGGGAGCTTCCTTTGTCACAGGGAAACCTCAGCCAGTTCTGGTACCTCTCAGAAATCACACAGCAGCTGATGAAGCTCAGCCCTGTGACATCCCTACAACGAAGAGTAGTATTTCACTTGTCTTGATACTAATAGTTTTATAACAAAACACGTTTCATGTGTCTTGAAACAGAAATTGAGTTGTCTTAAGCCCTCAAATGCTGTATTGCACAGCCTTTGCAGGCTATGGATTAACAGCATTGGATGCTGTCCATAGAAAATGTACATAAATAAAGCTTTTCAATCTTTTTCCTCTCTATTGGTGCTCCAGCCACAAGGTTCTCCAAAACACTAACCACTTCCTGGATAATGTGTATGGCACAGCATAAATTCTGATTTTGGACAGAACTGGCATTTCAGTTCATGCTGCCAAGTCTGTGGCAGAATTACCTCTTGCTTTGAAAGAAAACAAAATTAACTCTGTGGCTGAAATTAGCTTTCACTTCCCTATGATGTGTTCCGAAGTGGCGTTTTATCAGCTTTGTGTCTTGAATTTGAAACAACTTCCTAATAAAAATAACCTGGAATAAACGACTCTCGGAGAGAACTCGATCCGCGCGGCCAGAGCGCCCCAGGCCCTGAGGGCACCGCGGGGCTGCCTCCGCCTCCCCTGCTGCATCCAGGGCACCGGGTGGGCTCCAGCTGACGGAGCAGCCCTCGGCAAGCGAGGCAGGCAGGGTCCCGGACTGGGGACGGGGACTGGGATCGGGACCGGGACCGGGACTGGGATCAGCACCACGTCAGGACCCGCCGGGATCCAAACCCGGCACCGCCGGAATTCCCCTCAGGCACCCGCGTGCCGGCGATGCCCCGCCCACAGCGGGCGGTGCTCGCCCCCCATTGGCTGCTCGCACTGCGGGCGGGGCGGTGCCACAATCCCAGAATGGTTTGGGCGGGAAGGAGCCCCCTAAAGCTCTTCCCACTGTCCCAGGCCGCTTCAAGCCCCAATGTCCAACTGGCCTTGGACACTTCCAGGGATCCAGGGGCAGCCACAGCTGCTGAGGGTACCCTGTGCCAGGGCCTCAGCACCCTCACAGGGAACAATTTCTTCCTAATATCCAGTCTAAACCTACTGTCTGTGTGAAGCCATTCCCCCTTGTAGTCTCCCTTCTGGTACTGGAAGGCCTCAATAAGGTCACCCCGAAGATTCTCTCCTCCAGGCTGGACAATTCCAATTTCCCAGCAGAGCTGCTCCATCCCTCTAATCATCCTGGTACGTCCTCTGGACTGGCTCCTGCTCCTTCCTGTGCTGGGCGCCCAGGGCTGGAGGCGGCTCTGCAGGTGAGGGTCTCACCTGAGCAGGGCACAGGGGCAGAATCCCCCCCTCGAGTGCTGCCCACGCCGCTTTACACACCGGGGAGCGGCGGCGGCGGCCCCGGCGGGCACAGGGCCGGTACAGGCGGGGCGGCCCCTCAGAGCCCTCGCCACAGCGCCCCCTGGGGGCCGGGGGTGCCGCCGCAGCCCCGCGGGCGCGGAGCGCGGGCCGCTCCTTCCACCGGGGGAGCCGGGGGTAGCGTGGGCTCCTTCTCCTTCTCTTGCTTCTCCTTCTCCTGCTTCTCCTTGTCCTTCTCCGTGCTCCACATGTGAACGCGTCCGGGTTTGTGCCTCTCTGAGCACCTGCCGCGGGCGCGGAGCGCCGGGAGCAGCCGTGGCTCCAGCCCCGGGCCCCCCCAGCCCGCGCTGTGCTCTCCCCACCCGGGCTGAGGGACGGACACAAGGTGAGGGTGTTTGGATTGCCTGCAAATCCATGGCTGAGTTATGTGGAAACCGTCTTGGGATAAATGGAAGGTAACAAACACACGTCTGGAAGGAATCATCCCCTGAACAGGGATTTATCACTGGGCCTGGGGGTCTTAAACTTGAGCACGAAAACTGCTTAACGCAGTCCTCGGAGGGCATGGAAACGGATGGCTAAATAGACACGTTACCACAATGCAAACGTCTCATTTTGGGTTTTTCTGAAGTGTAAAAGAAGGCACATTAGTTCTTTTTCTCTCAGTGATTTTCCATAAGCATTAACTATAAAAGTAGACTTGGTTTTTGTTTGTACTGAAGACAAATGTGTCAGGCCATAAGGGACATTACAATAACTTAGCGGTGCTGCTGATACTGTGAATAGGACAAGTACCCTCTTTTTGTTTTGCTAAGTACAAGTGCTGCTTAATAGTAAACAGAATTATACTTTCCTGTGCTAAATAACATTTTTAACAGTCCAGACACCTTGAGAAAGCTCTGGCTTATCTTAAAGCTGAACACTTTGTTTCTTTGGCATTTACCAGATACCATAAGGGCTGCTTTGTTCAATAAATACCTATTTCCTATTTCCCAAGGTTTTCTACCATTCCTGTGCTCTTCACCAACAAGAGAGCAGTAGTTCATGTTCCAGCTCTTCCTTGCAGAGCTTGGGAGACCACAGCTCGTCTGTGTGATACACAGAAGGGGCTGGGAATATCACACTCTCACCACCAGACAGCATTTGTAACTTAATTGTAACTAACCTCTGCTCCGAAGAGATTTAGAAATAGTCTTGTACAATATTAGCTATAACTGGGTTGTTTAAACCACAGGTGTAAGGGATCCTTTTTTACAGAAGCAGGGCTGCTCCTGCAGATGCTCTGGATTTTCTGTAAATTTTAAACTTGTTTTTGGAGTATTTAAATTTTCAAACCTTGCCTGTGAAGGTATTTCTTTATCACCAGATAATGCACATGATAATTGCAGTTCATACCTTGTTTAGAATCCGTGACACATATTCAAACTGCCATGGGTTGGTTGAGGTTGGAAGGAACCTCTGGAGCTCATCCAGTCCAAATCCCTGCTCCAGGAAGGCACCAGCAGTTTCCCTTAGGCTTTCTCACAGATTTTGCTGCAGATTAAATAAAACAAAGGTGTTTGGAACAGAGAATCAGATTCTAGGAACAGTCATGAAAACTGCAATCCTGCAGGCAGGATTTTTCTAAGAATGTTACATTTCATATTTGTATCCTGTGAATTCTGGTTCCTTTACTATTTCAAGCAATGTGTGAATGGAATATCTGTAATTTCTTGGGAGCTACAATCTCAGTGGAAAGGAAACAGTTGTTAGTTTACATTAATTACATGCATTACTTTTCTTTATTCCTGGCACTGCACTCTCACCTGTGCATGTTCAGCACACAGCTCAGCTCTCCTTCTACTCCCAGGAAGGTTGTTCACCTGTGGGGAAAAATGGGATTTTTTGAGTTTTGCTTTCCATTTGATGGCAGCACACTCCCCTTGTGAGAACAGAGCAGCCAGCCTTGAAGCTGCAGTGATTCCTCAGTGCTCACAGAGACAGTGTAGTTCAAACTATATTTCTGCAGGGAAGGGGGGGTTATGCCATTAATAGAGACATTAATGTAGAGGAGCATTCCCAGTAAACACAGGTCTGGACAACAGTGGGGAGGACACAGATCTACAGTGTCTAAATTAATAATACATAGATGGAAAAATACTGCTGCTAATTTGAAGGCTGTAAGTATGTGTCAAAATCTATTTTAAAAGTTCAATACCAAGAGAGTGTATGGCCTCTTTTAAAACTCTGAAATATATCAAGTGAAATAGGTGAACTCTGAAATAAATCAATATCAAATTCTGAAATATGTCAGTATAACAAATCTCTGAGTATCTCTTCAGAAAATATCTGGGATTTGTGAGCAAAGGCTGATACATCCACACAGTCCTGTCTCCTCCTTCTCCAAAGTAAATTCATGCGAGTTCCCAATACAAACATACAGCTTTTATCATCATTCTTTTCTGCCTGTCTCAGAACACCCAATTAATTGAAGCAACTAACGATACACCTTCAGAACAAATCTTTGTGCACAGCAGTTTGCAAACCGAATATGAAACAGTTTTATTTCTGTTGAGGTGTGAGCAGAGCAGTACATTTCACCCACATCCCACTGCAAGCTTTACAGGTTACAGAGCTTCTGTGGCTTAGTGCAGTAGTTTGTCCTGACCCTGTCACGGACACAGTCACTGTAGTCAGTGTTGCACTTGCCACACTTGCAGCTCACAGCCACGGGGTACGAGTAGTAGGGGATGGTGTGGTGAGGGCAGCCCGGGATCAGCGCTGTCCGGTACAGCATCTCTTTGTACGTGCACACGTTCTGGGACAGAGCACTCTTGAGGAGCAGCTTCTTGCCATTGCTGTCCTGCAAAGAGAAGAGAAATGTGTTGCTTCACTGAGGCACACGTGTGTCAGAAATGTCCTGTGAGGTGCAAAACTCATACCTGAGCCCAGCTTTGGTAGTACTGAGCATTTCAGTATGCTCATGTACACGAGTTCAGAGCTCTAATTGTGACTGGGGCTCCCTCCCCACACAGGCACATTCCCCGTGTTTTTCTGGTTTGACTAATCCACGTGGCTCAGAGTGTGCCCTGTGCTTTGTGATCTCTTCTGGCTCCCTGCTGCCCAAGCTGGAACTCAAAATGCTGTGTTGAACAGTGAAGTTGTGTGGAGTGGTATGGCTGCTGCAGAGCTGTCCCCACAGCCAGCGGGGATAGCAGCAGTGGGAGCAGAAGTTATTTACATTCATTAAGTTATTTACATTAATTAAGAGTTACCCAATGGAATCTGCCCCTTACCTGTTCCATCCTGCCCTTACAAACTGCCCACAGAGGGTCTCTGTTGTGCCACTGGTCTTACCAACCAGCGTCCCAGAGGCTTGGCATTTTTCATCCCCACGTTTTCAAAAAGCTAACTTGAAAACATGGTGACAGTGCAGTTTTTCTGCCTGTGATAAACTCTGCTACAATTTGCTCATTTGCACACTATTTTGTGGGAGAACAGAGCCCTGGTTTGCAGTGGTGGCTGTTACAGAAACATCTCGTACCCGAGTCATGCAGAATCCAGCGCAGATGGTGGTGTTGATGGCCAGGCAATAGGCACATTCCCGCTTCTCCACATGGATTGTGTACTCAGCAGGAGCACAGAGTGATGCTGTTTGTCCAAAAATCAGGCCAAAGAGGAGAGACATCACAAAGAAGGGACTCATGCTGGATGGGGAAGAACAAACAAACAGAGCAAACCACAGGTAAAATGGGATGTGCCTTCCAGCCATGTCCTGGCATGCGACAGGAACAGCCAGGACAGTCACAGACCTGGAGTAATCAACATTTCTAGCTACAGCCTGACAATTTCTTTCCAATCTCAGTCCTTATTGAAATAATACTCACCATTAAACAGAGAACAAAGGCAAAGAGGCCATTAACAACATAGAACAAATTCACTTTCCCCCCACTAAAGCGTATTACATTGAATTTCTCACTAGTGAGTGATAAAATCCTGAGACAGAGCAAATAAGAGGAGCTGAAAGATTTGAAAGTGTGACATGTAAGAGAACATAAGCTCTAGAATTAAGCAGAGATAATAAAATAATCTCACTGTTTTAAAACAATTTTCTAAAGAAGCATCCTATAAAATGCTAGAGACAAAAAGACAAGGGTGTGCATATCAGGCATAAAACTGGATTTTTCAATTTCCAGTGGCTTAGAGGCATGATGAGATGGGAACACGGCCAAGAAATAAATAATAGATTCAAGCAAATTACAATAAAGAACATCAGCAAAGAGTTCAACTCAAGGAATCCTGCTTTATCTGTCTGTTGTGCTGACCTCATTCTCAGACCTGTGGGGTGGATCCTGAGAACAAAGCCTTGATTAGCTCCCAAGACAATTTCAGGAACTACTCTAGAGCCTCTAAATGATAAACTTTAAATGATAGTGTCTACCAACATCTGGACATCACCCTCTAGTCTCTTCCAGCTGCCAATTTCCCATAGCAAAGCCATCCATTACTCAGGCTGGTTTACCCTGTAGCTGCAACACCAGCCTGGAAAGACCAACCTCTTGTCAGTAGAATTCTTCCCTATTACAGGAACCTGATTCTGCCTTGAGCTGGGAGAGGCAGTGACCCAGCACAAGCTCTGTGTGTGCTTTATACTCTCCAGGCTAATTCCAGGCTGATCTTACTGTTTATATAATTGCATGTGAACTGCTGCTTTCTTATCACAAAGTCATCTATTGAAAATTCATACTGAACCACAAAGCAAATGTGATGGGAACAAACGTGTCCATAATATCCTAACCTGGAAACTGGAGCTGAAAATCTAATTATATTAACAGTCATTCTCTCTTGAGGCTGTTAAACTAACCAGTGCTTTTAAAAAGTTGTTATTATTGATTAATTTAATTGCTCCATAGGACAGCAAGACCATGGCAGGAAGGCTGGCGTGGATATGGAGTCCTCCAGGATCACAGCTGATGAGTTTTACACCTGTGTTTTGCTAAGGTTTAACGAGGTCTGGTTCACTCTGCTTGCTCCTTACCAGGCACAGCTGGGACATGCTGGCACAGGGTGCCTAGGGGATCTGTGGCTGTCCCAGCCCTGGAAGTGCTCCAGGCTGGAGCAGCCTGGGATAGTGAAGGTGTCCCTGCCCATGGCAGGGGGTGGGATGGGATGAGCTTTAATGTTCCTTCCAACCCAAACCATTCTGGGGTTCTCTGAGTCTGTGCAGTGCCCACGAAGCAACAAGTCTGAAATCAAAGCCACTGCTCTCAGCCTGCTCAGGCACAGCCTGACTTACCTGCTCAAGCAAAGCACACTCGGAAATTGGCTGGCCTGGAACCTGCTCAGCAAATATTGAAGCAACAAGCAATTCACTGAACACTGATTGACAGGGAAAAAACTTACAAAACCACTCCTCAGAGCGCAGTGAGAAACAAAATATTGCATCAATACCAATGAAACAGTGTCCCCAGATGGGGGAAAGCACTCACATTTGGGGGAGCAAGAGGGAGAAGAGGTTGACAAAGCCACGCTTCTGTGTCAGCCCCTCCCTGAGCTCCCTGCCTGCAGCTCTGGGAACACGTGCCCTTCCTGGCCATCACTCACTCCCATTTGGAATCTGATCTGATGGATGTCTTATGCAGGTCAGCCACATTCCTCATTTACATAGACATCAGAAACATGGAAAACATGAGTTTGGGGTGGTAAATATGGTTACTTTGAGCTGTTGGAGGAGTGATCCAGTTGGTCCCAATTGGTGTTCAGCTAATTCCTGCACAATAGTGTCTCCTTTTCCTGTGGTTTCAGACTGCTGCACGCAGGTCTGTGTCTTGGGCTAATTTTTCAGGCATTTTTAGGATAATATAATAGAGGTTTTGTTCAATTAAGACTAGCCAAATGCTTTCTGTTTTCATGGAGTCTTTAATTCTGGGTTAATTTCTACCCTATAATTTCTCAGGAATTAAATATAATTTAATTCTATTTAAACCTCTTTCTGGCTTAGGGACATCAGCAGAGTATTAATTGTACTCTTTGTAACATCTGTCCATCTCACTTAGCAACAGCAGAGTAAGACTCACTTTGCTACTACTGCAGTATGCTATTAACTCTGTATTTTTCTGATATATTTGGAATACAAACACTCAGGTTCTCTCAGTATACACCACACAACCCCACACAGACAATGTAAATGTGTATATATACACTGTACACACACACACACAACTTAAACGTGTATGGGCTTGGTCGTTTGAAGCTTTAACCACAGAAAAGAATGTTTGTTCTTGGGAAATACAGAGAGTATTTCAAAGGACAAAAAGGACCTGAAAAAATGCATAAAACTAAAACATGGAGAGGACAAATAAATGCTCAAAGTAAGAATTAAAACCCAGAATTCTTAAACCAAAAATATCACGTGGCCCTTGCATGCACAGGTCAGAGTGTGAGGACATGTACTCTTTGCTCCCTCAAAGTGCCAGTTTCTCTGAGCTGAGAAAACTGGCTGTGAGGTGGAGGGAGAAGTTAGGGTAAATAAAAAAGGTTTAAGAATTTGCCTTAACAAGATTTAGGAAAATGTCTGCAAACATCAGTAGCAAGTTGTATCAAGGCTTGAAAGTCATAATAAAGATGAAAAAGAGAGTGCAACAATAAAAACTATAGCAACAAAATTAAAGGAAAACCAACAACAATATCTGTTAGAGGTGAGGAAATGCAGAAAACTTGCACAGGAAACTGAAGAGTAGGAAATAAACTTCTGGAGGCCAGAGGCCAATAATAAAGTCAGGGAACATTACAAGATGAAGACAAGGTGTTGATGCAGAGTAAGTGCAAAGGCTTCAGCAAGTAGTGCCTTTGAAAACATAGTGACTAAACAATCACACACAGATCTGCAACAAAAATTATTAAATAAATCATATAAGGAATAAATACTTAGCTAGCTAATGCTCATTACAAGAAGTCTGGAATACTGAGGAAATTTCAAAACATTAAAAGAAAGTGTAATGTCAATATTTATGTATATAAAGTGTAATGGCAATATTTATGGAAAAAGTGTTGACCCAGGTAACTCTCCACCAGCCAGGTAAAATAACAGAAAATTGATACAGGATTTGAGCAATAAAGAATTAACGGATGAACACGTAATTACTGACGTTACATAAAATAGGTCATGCCACACAAACCCAATTTCATTGTTTGCAGTGATTACAAATTTGGTTGTTAAGGCAATTGCACAGGTGCAATGTCTTTGGTGCCATGTGTGCAGAGCCCCCCTGTCAGGAAGGATCAGAGCTGTCATCCCGCTGTGGGGATCCTGACTGCTGGCAGTTATCAGCCACTGGAGCAGTTGGTTCCATCTCAGTGGTGCCTTTATTCACTGCAATGTTTTTACCCAGCCTCTGAACACTCTGCAGTGCACTAGGGAAATACCTGACCAGGTATTAAGAATGAAAATTCATTTATCTGGAAGGGCAATAAATGACTGAGTGGAGCCTGGGACCAGTGTGGGTGCTGCTTATCAGCTCAGCCCCATGCTGATGGTCACAGAAGCTCCTGGCTGCTGCTTTCCCCTTGCTGGCACCATCATCCTGCCCATCAAAAGGGTGGCATTCAGGTATCTTCTGTCATTTGCACAAACTGTCAAGCTGGTAAAAAACCTCCTGGATTGTCCTTATGGCTGTGACCATGGAACATTCACTACTGACCTCTCTGATGGGAGTGAGATCCCACGAGCTGCAGGGAGCAGCAAGAAAAAAGACTGTGGTAGGACAACAAAGTCCAGTGTCACAATTTGTGAGTGCCTGAGGCTTCTCCCATACAGTTTCCTAAAATCCATCATCCCCAGTCTGGTGCTTATGGATCTGTTTCTTTGGTTGCCCTCCTGCTGACCTGCAGAGACTCAGTGATAGAAATTTGTAATGTGCTTTTATAGCCCAGCTCTGCAGCCCTGTTCTGGAACAGCCAGTTACACTGTTAATTATTTATCTTTAACCTTTCTGTTAACCAAACCAATCCATTCCCTGACATCAGTGATTTTACTCTTTCATTAAGTGAATGATGGTGTGCTGATGTTCTACAGGAAGTGCTTCAAGTGATATCTGTAAATAGAATTTAGTAATTATAAAAACCTTGGGTTCATTCCCCAGGAGTCTCTGTAATGGGCTACAGAAATTCAGTGCATACCAGAAGCTCATATGTAACAGTAATTTAATAGGATTCTCTGTCACTGACCAGTGCCAAAAACAAAAGGAGGAACAACGAGAAGTTATCAGACATTATTCCTACTCACTCTGCCCCTGGTAGTGGTACAACACAAAGAAAACTTTGTGATCTCGTGAGCAGGTTACTTACAGAGCAGGACCACTCTTATTTCCACAAAATATGCAACTGTAGGTAGTAAAGTAAAAACATGTCCACACTTGCAAACAACCAATAATTTGAAGCTCTGCTGCTGAAAAACAGACAAAACCAATCAGATTCTGAAAGATGAGTATTCTGGTAGAGGAATTATTTCCAACTCTATCCACTTGCAGCCCTCCACTGATAAAAGGAAATAAGATCTTGATATGCTGCCATAGAAACAAGTGTTTTTGCCAGGTTTTGCATTTAAACAGCCTGTGTCTGCTGAATTTTTAAAGCTAATCTGCCTATTGCCAGTCTCTGTAACAGCCCAAAACACAGTTCTCATCTCTCAAATTTATAGATTCACAGTCTGCTCTTCTCTTTCTTTCCTAGGATTAGCTGCAGCATTTCCTATCAACCACAGATTAAAACAGCAAATCTCTTTGCTGCATATCATATGCCAGCAATCTCCATTTATGGTCTGAAAATACTTCATAATCCTATTTGCTGTTTGGCTCAGACAATAGAGCCCTTTGGATTTGGTTTCATTTCTTTGGAAAGTGCTGGATATTTCTGTTAGTCTGAGATACACAATCACTGTGCTGAGGGCAAAGCTAAACAAAAAAAAAAAAAAACAACAAATCAGCACCAAAGACAATCCAGTGCCTCCTGCAGTATTGGCAAGGATGAACAGTACCAGCCCAGCATCGCAATAATGCTAAAGGTAAAACTCTGCCCCAGGTGTGACAGAGTAGAAGAGGTAAATGCTCAGGATTTGTCTTTTCTGAACTGGATTTTCAATTCAACTTTATATTTAAGAAAAATAGGATGTTTACTAAAAAATGTAGTATTACATATTTTATAGATTTTTAACAAAGATCAAACGTACTTGCATTATATTCTATAAATATTTTTAGTATAAATTACTTAAAATATTGAAAATCACGTTCTGAAAAGTAAATTTTCTCAGTGGAACCTGACTGTAAGTGTGCAAAACTCAAGTAATGTCTTTTCCTCACGTAATCTTCAAAAGTTCTCACTGCTTGAGTTGTCCTAAAAGCTACCCTGCCAGTTCTGATCCCGCAACATTTTGTCTGTTCCAGACAAAAATAGAGCCTGCAAAGCCCCAAAATTCTCCTGCTGACTAGTAACAGAGTAAAGTCATCATGATCCTGTTTTCTATACCTGTGTAAGCAAATACTTTTTACTATAGCAAAGTGAACTCTTAATTTTGATTAAGTCAGCAAACTGATTTTGTGAGTCCTGCAGCTGAGCCTTGATGTCTCGTGTTAAATAATCTTTTTCATCACTCTGTATGGTTAGAGCTGAAATGTAACAGAATGAGAATAATATGATAATGAAGGAGAAAGGACAGATTCTACTTTCATTTGTGCCTGTGTCTGAAATAAGGTGGTTGGTCCTAGCCAAATATTGATCAAGTCTTGGGAAAGTTCTCCAAAATCAAAACACAAATTCCAACAGAATTAAAAGCAGAATTGAAGAGCATTTATATTTCCTGGACTTCTCTGTGAAGTGACTACAGGTTTCCTTGAAAGCTCTCAAAGTAGTGCTCCTAAAAAGAGAAAAACCCCATAATATATGTCACAGGAATGCACAAACTTTGTGGGCCTGAGGATTAACAACGTAATGACCTTTACAATTTAACAGTAAAACGTACCTGTTACACCAGCACTGTATCTGAACTATGAAGTGATTTTGGGCAACATATGTAAAAAAAAAAAAACAACAGTGAAACTATAATGACCTTTACACCAGCACTGTATCTGAACTATGAAGTGATTTTGGTCAACATATGTTTTAAAAAAAAACAACAGTGAAACTATATTTAACATTTACAGCTACTAAACTGTTAGACTACTCAGAATATTAAAACTCAACAATATTAAAAAATGTTAAAGAATGTGTATGGTGAAATTTATTTTAGTTTTACCTGAATCAGTGATTTTGCCACAGTACAGGAACTGAACGACAAATTGCAATTATTACCTGGGCATTTGTTAATACACTGCACAAACTTAAGAGTCATTTTTCTATGGGTAGATTTGTATAGGATTATAAAATCCAGAAGAAAAAAAAAATACAGCTAATGTGAAAATACGATTTTTAATTAATCAACTGCCTGTGATTTTTGAAATTACCAGAATTGGTAATGGCTTTGGAACTTGCTTGCTTCATACTTCACAATGGCTTTTGAAACCACTGGTGTTTTGCAGTTTGCTTTATAGGCTGTGGCCAGAGGGGAGGTTTTGATGAGGAGAACTCATCAGCTGCTGTCTGTCTGTGCACAGGTGCATGACAAAGGATTCACAAAGCAAAATGATTTCTTTAAAGTCCAGTAGTTGATATTTATTTTTTTCTTTACTCCCATGGGTAGTTTTAAACACCACTGACTGTGGTGTTTAAAACACATCTGACTATGTTTTAGTATGAAAATGCCATTTTACAAGGTTTTCAAGTCACAAAAAAATAGGATAAATAGTGTAACTCATCTCCTGTTAGAATATCACATTTGAATCTAAACATATTCCGTAAGGAACCTCAACATGAAACAATAATTTGTTTATTTCACATAACTCAGTGTGGTGACAGAACGTTTTCACGGCACATTTGGTCTGGTGTAAGCAGGACTTCAAAGCCAGTGCAAGCATCCAAGCGGGCCACTGCTCACTGTGGATCCACCACATCAAATGTGGATTTATCATCGGTGATGTGCAGTTACAACACAGAGCAGATGATTGAGAAGATAATTTCCTTCAGTCTTGACAGAGAATAACAGCAGAAGTCTTTGAAATAAAGTCAAAGGTGTTCCTTCCAGCACCAGTCTTGGCAGTCTGCAGAGAAACGACTTCAGCGAATTTCACACACACACAGAACCATGGAATGGGTTGGGTTGGAAGGGACCTTGAACTCATCCAGTGCCACCCCTGCCATGGGCAGGGACACTTTCCATTATCCCAGCTTGCTCCAAGTCCAGTCCAACCTGGCCTTGAACACTCCCAGGACAGGCCGCAATGTGTGTGCTCGGGTCAGGACTCTGCCCGGGGGCTCCCAGCAGTGTCCCCGTGTCCCTGTCGGTGTCCCCGTCCCCACTGCAGCCAGGCCGGGGCGGCCGGTGGCACCACTGACCCGACACAGCCCCATGGCCCGAGGGCTCTCCGGGCTTTGGCCACGGGCCCTGCCTGGTGCTCAGGCATGGCTGCACGAGCAGTTTGAACAGGCTTTTTCTTGGTGGGTCCGGAGAAAAGCGGTGACACCAGCACTTGATACCGGCACTGACATCGCCACTGGTACTGATACCAGCACCGGCACCAGCACCGGTACCAACACCGACACATCAGCAGCGACAACCAGCACCGGCCCTGGCAGCAACATCAGCACCAGCACTGACACCGGCACTGAGCACTGCACCCAAACCGATACCGGCACTGGTACCAACACCAACACTTGTACTGACACCGACATCACCGCCACCACCTACACCAACAACAACACCGGCACCAACACCGACACCAGCACTGTCACCGGCACTGAGCGTGGCACCCAAACCGATACCGGCACTGGTACCAACACCAACACTTGTACTGACACCGACATCACCGCCACCACCTACACCAACAACAACACCGGCACCAACACCGACACCAGCACTGTCACCGGCACTGAGCGTGGCACCCAAACCGATACCGGCACTGGTACCAACACCAACACTTGTACTGACACCGACATCACCGCCACCACCTACACCAACAACAACACCGGCACCAACACCGACACCAGCACTGTCACCGGCACTGAGCGTGGCACCCAAACCGATGCCAGCACCGGCACTGGTACCAACACTAACACTTGTACCGACAGCGACATCGCCGCCACCACCTACACCGGCAGCGACACCGGCAGCCACACCGACACCGGCACCTCACGGCTGCCGCTGAGGGAGGGCGAAAAGGGCGGGAAAGGACGGCGCGCACCCGAGGCGGGAAGGGGCGCGCGGGCCGGCGGCGTTGGCGGCGCCTAGTGGAGGTCCCAGAGGTCGCGCAGCGGCGCGGCCAGGCGCGGGTCCCGCGCGCGCAGCGCCCCCGCGTGGGCGTGGCGGAGCGAGCGCAGCTCCGTGAGGCGCCCCAGCAGCCGCGCGAAGCGCTGCGGGTCCCGCGGGTGCTGCAGCTTCGAGTGCTTGTACAGGATCCCCAGCAGCGGCTCCTGCAGCTCCTCCACATGGCGCTTGTCCCTCAGCAGCGGGCGGTCTGCGGGAGAGCGGCGGCACGGAGTGAGCGGTGAGCGGGATGTCCCCTCCGGGTCCGGGCCGCGCCGCCGCCCCTGAGGGGACAAATGGGAGCTTCCCCGGGGCAAGTGACAGCTCGTTGTTGTCACCTTCCCAGCTTACCTGAAAAGAACACTGTTGTTGCTACGAGCAGAGCGTATTCTGTCTCGGTCACTTTGAGTTCCCCCATGGTTCTGTAGAAGTAGAACAGGGCGGTGATGAACTCCTCAGTTATGCCTTGAAAATGGGAAAAAAACCCCAACATTTTTTGGTTAAAAAAATCCAAACCAAACCAAAAAACAAACAAACAAAAAACAAAAACAAAAAAAAAAAAAACCCCAAACAAACAAAAAAACCCCGTGCAGAAATAATGAGGATGTTATTTCAGTGCAGAAAGAGTTTCAAATCTTTGCCTGAAGGGTGGCATGTGACCCTCCCTGGATCCATCTGGATCGCAGTGTCTGGCTCTGCGCTCCCCAGGACAAGGGACATGGAGCTCCTGGAGCAGGTCCTGCCGAGGCTGTGGAGCTCGTCAGGGGACTGGGGCATCTCTCTTACGAGGAAATGGGGAATGGTTGGACTCTGTGATCTTAGAGGTCTTTTCCAAGCTAAATGATTCCATGATTCTGTGAAAGGCTGAGGGAGCTGGGGCTGTTCAGCCTCGAGAGGAGCCCCAGCTGAGAGGGACCCTCAGCCCTGGGTGTCCCTGTCTGCAGGGAGAGCAGGGACCGGCAATGACACCAGAGGAATGGGCAGGAACTGATGCTCAGCAAGTTCCACCTGAACATGAGGATAAACTTTCCTGTGGGGGAACAGATTGCCCAGAAAGGGTGTGGAGCCTCCCTAACTGGAGATATTCCAGACCCATCTGGAGATGAGCCGGTGCCATTGCTCTGGGATGACCCTGCCAGAGCAGGGAGGTGGCACCAGGTGACTGTGATCCCTTCCAACCTCACCATGACTCTGTGATTCTGTGAATCTTTTAAGGCTTGGGGCTGTCCCATTGCATGAAATAGTTAACTAACTTTGTGAAAACAATGTTAATTGCTAAAATAATAACAAAAGCTGTATGGCAGTTGTACTGTGTAGCTTTGAATGTGTATATTACTCAAGGGATATAAGCAAGCATGAAGACACTTCTTCCTGCCATGAGGATGTAATGCCAGTGTGTAATATCAGAGCAGCTCAAGGGAGAGGGAGAGGAGAAGGAAAGGGAGAGGAGAGGAAGGAGAGAAGCAAGGAGCTGGAGCAGTGGCCATAGGGACAGTGTAGCTCAGTGGAAGAAAAGTAGGGCCAGTAAAGCAAAAAATTCACAATGTTTAGATTCTGAGACCTCCTTTACCTGTGGTAGTAGTAGAAGTTGGCCTCTCTTTATTATGACACATTTCCATGGAATAAATATTGTTTTTATCAAGGCTTTGAACATGACAACATGTCCCGTGATCAGAAAGTCTTACATGACCTGGAACAAGGCAGATGACAGTTCCCAGTCAAGCTTAAAGTGATCTTAAATATTTGTCTGTATCATTGCTGAAAATGTGTGAATTTTTACCAGACCCACAAAGGTATAAAATCCAAGTTCTTTTGTTGCGTTTTTATTGGTTAAGGTCTCTTGTGTTAAATTTGACACAATGTATAATATGTAATTAATACAGCTGATATCATCCACTCACCCCACAATGACACAAGTCAAGTATTTCAGACCTACTTTCACTGGTTGATGGCTGGCACTCGCTCATTCTTTGGTTGTAAATTTGGGCTGATCTCAAGAACATTGCCTCCACTGTGGACCCTTTCAGCAGAGCAATCTGGTCCTCACTGGCTAAACTCTCAAACCCTGCAGAGAAAGGTGCACGTTCAGGATCAGGGAAGGCTGGGGCTGCCTTTAAGCCCCCAACATGATGTGAACTTTAATTTTTTTAAAATAAATATCTTTACTGGAAAGGGGGAACCACAGTTAAATGACGCATGTGCGAAAGACTTGGGATCTTTCTTGCTAGTTTGCAGATTAGACAATAAAAAAAAAAGAGGGCAGTTTTCAGTGTTAAAAGATTCACAGGAAGATACAATTAAAAATTTGGGACTAAGCAAGAGGTTATCAAAGCATTCTTCCTAATATCTGATAAATGTAGGCCTAACCTGATAAATTTGCTGCATTGTTTAGTGACTGTGGATACTCCATTCATTGTTACGTTATTTTCTTTTAAGAAATTGTGTTCATCTTTTGACAAGCTCATTGTCTGCACTTGTAATTCAAGAGCAGAGGAACTTTTTTGTGATTTTTTTGTTAAACCTGATCAAAGCAGGATGTGTAACACAAGCAAATAGACAGCTCACCCCTTCCTTCAGCTCTGCCTCACAGAGATGCTAAATTACATCAAATACCTGCTTTAGATATGGTGATTGACCTTTGTCAGTGCGTTTTACAAAGAAAAGTTATCACCCTCCCTGTCAAATGTTACTTTGTCAACTCTACACTGAAACAGAGTGAATTTAATTGCATGTTCCCTTGTTCTTTATGAAAGGAAAATATGAATAAGAACACCTGGTTAGTCCCTTCTGTGCTGCCTTTTCCTTTGAAGGAACATCTGTTTTTTCCTTTGGTGATTATGATAAATTGAAGACTCAACTGGATTTCAGAGAACGTGGTGAGATAGTAATTCCCTCAAGGTGTTATTTTGAGGTCCATGTGCTTCCAGAAAATGTCTCTACTCCATGTCAGAAATGGAAAAAAAATCTAATCATAGCAAAGTTTTGAACTGAAAGCTTCTACGTTGTCCTCATGACACGTAAATGGCAAGTTAGAAGTACAAATAATCAGTTTAAAGCCTTTTCTTAAAGCCTGTATTTTTCTCTGGTTCATGCCATCAGTTTGATTTGGTTCCTCTAAGGAAGGAACCCAAAGGAAGGAACTCACCTGGCAGTCTTTTTGTGAAATCCACCAACACCTGGACATGGACAACGGCCGTCTCAGACAGGTGGAGGAAACTTTCCTCAGGACTTGCAGTTTCCTGTAGCTGCAAAAAGAGCATTTGCACACTGGATATAGCCAAGAGACATAACAACAGCGACTGAGCAATGCAGGCTGGGGGTGCTGGATACCTACAAACTTCTTGGCTTCCTCAAGGGGAATTGTGTATTTTTGGTGTGCTGCTACAATGTGGTCAAGAAGCTGATGTTCTCCTGGAGTAAGTTCCATCTTCTCTGCGATCTGCTAAAAAAAGAAACCAATCAAATCACAATGACTTGGAGTAAGAATAAGTGATAAAAAGAGATATTTTAAATAGAAAAATATCCCACTTTTCCAGATCTTGTTGTAGATGATACTTGCTTACTATTCAGTCCCTCATCTTCCAGCTTTATGTTGCAAAGGAAGCTGCTCTTCTGCTTGAAATTCTTCCTGAGTCGCTTTGACTTGCACTGGACTTCAGTCAGCAAACCTGTGAGGTGTGAAGTGACCATCACTGCTTGCATTTTCAATTAATTACAGTCTGAGTTCATCACTTTTATTAGAGATAACTCCAGTCTTGCATCACAGAAGCTGTCACCTGTCATGAGCTATGTTTCCTAGAGATTGTGCCTGTGTGTTACTTACCAGGTGAGCTGGTGTTCAGTAGCCACCAAAGGCCTGAGGGTCTGCAGGCAACTTTGTCCTTGTGGCTCTGTGACACACAGGCATCAGAATTTTTTATCAAAGCCCATCATGCCATTTTTATTTAACTTTTTTCCCTCAAATCCTAAAGCTCATCTGATCTGCTCACTGCTGTCCTGACAAGTCGGGGGATATTTAGCTTATCTTGCTAGTACTTCCTTCTTTTTTTCTTGTACTGTTTTTGAACAACAGTTCTCTTAAGATCAGGGGATACACCAAGATGCTACAGGTGCCACCATCCCCAAAGTTAATTTTCACAGAATCACAGAATCACCAGGTTGGAAGAGACCTTCAAGGCCATTGAGTCCAACACAGCCCCAACACCACAACTAAACCCTGGCACGGAGTGCCACATCCAGGCTTTGTTAAACACGCCCAGGGATGGTGACTGCACCACCTCCCCAGCAGCCATTCCAGAACTTTATCACCCTTTGCGTGAAAAACTTTTTCCTGATATCCAACCTAAATTTCCCTTGACACAGCTTGAGACTGTGACCTCTCTGTCAGTGCTGCATGGAGAAAGAGCCCAACCTGAGCACAGCCACCTTTCAGGAAGTTGTGGAGAGTGATAAGGTCGCCTCTGAGTCTCCTTTTCTCCAGGCTAAACAACCCCAGCTTTTTCTACATTTTCCTACAGCCAAATGAAGCTTAGCCATTATCCTCGGGAAGAGACTGACTTTGGAGAAGGTTTCATCTGCGGTGATTAGTCAAGAATCCAGCAGGAAGGAGCACTCACATTCTGCCAGCATTCCCACAGCTCTGCACTTCTTGAGGCGGCACTCCTGGCACTTCCTCCTCATGTACATGTCCATCTCGCAGTGCCCGCCGCTCTTGCAGCGGTACACCGCGTTCTTGGTGATGCTGCGCCGGAAGAAGCCTGCGAACGAGCACCAGCTTGTGAAAAACATGTTTACTTGTGAAAATTTAAAAAGTTCAATAAAGGACAGTGGGAGACAAGGACCATAGAGCAAAGGTTATTACAGCCAGGTGCATCTTGGCACTCAGTTAAGACTGCACTGTTACTTTTGGGGATACACCTTAAATATTTTTTCTCTTACATCAGCCTGTTGCATATTTATAGACTTATGTATATCTATAAACTCGTTTACATTTTTCAGGAACTATTTTACATGCCTTCTCTTTGGTCTGCTTTTTTAGAGCATGTGTGTTTCTTGGCTGTGGTTTTGGCTCCTTCTCTTTATCACTTCCAGTTTGGGCCTTGGTCCACACTGTCTTCAGATGGTGAGTGCTGATAGTTGGCAGATCTGTAGCAGGTGTCTTTATTTTATGTTCACTGGATGTTATCTTATTCAAATAGGCATTTTAACACAAGTATACCTATATTAGCTATCTCACTACTATGTCTGAGTGTAATTAACAACAGAAATAAAAACTATATCTTTATAGCAGAGTTACTTTAACATCACACATATAAAATCCATTTTAATATTTGCGAATAGTCAATATTACAATATGTATCTATAACAAGGTGATGGCTGGAGCAATCAAAGGAGCTTTATGCCACAAGGATTTAAAAGTGTCCTCTGGGTTTGAGTGGGTTTTTTAAATGGAAACGTTACCTTGATTTTAAATCTGCTTTTTAAAAACATAGTTATGTCTGATTCTTTCCGACTGATATTAATTGACATTTTCCATACATGGAATCATAGAATATGCTGATTTGGAAGGGACCCACAAAGATCACCAAGTCCCTCCCCTGGCTCTGCACAGACACCCCCAAATCCCAGCCTGTGCATCACTGAGAACAGTGTTCAAATGCTCCTGGAGCTCTCGGGGCTGTGCCCATTCCCTGGGCAGCCTGAGCAGTGCCCAGCACCCTCTGGGGGAAGAACTTTTCCCTTAATCCACCCCTGACACAGCTCCAGCCCTTCCCTCAAGTCCTGTGCCTGGTCACAGGGAGCAGAGATCAGAGCTGCCCCTCATGAGACAGCTCCCATACCAACAAGTTAAAATATGATTAGTAAGTAATTACTACTTGCTTTTATTCAATTATAATAACAAGTGTAATTAATAACACTGAAATAAATCTCTAAGAAATGTTCATGAGAAAACCAGCACCTGCTTACACTGACACTATTCTAGCGAGTCATCAATGCAAAAATGAGATGCTTAAAGTCCTCGTATTGAATACAGACTGTGAAAAGATTTCTTCAAAGAACGTTATAAAAACATGAATTTGGAGTGAGCTTGTTAGATGGGTGGTTCATTAGCTCAATTAAAAGCCAGTGTAGTAACAGGCGCTGAAATGAGCGTGGAAGGTTGCACGGAGGGCTCACCTTTGCAGCCCTCGCAGGTCAGTGCGTTGTAGTGATACCCCGAGGCCTTGTCCCCGCACACCACGCACAGCTCCTCCTGCCCCTTCAGCCTCACCGGGTGGCTCAGCCGGGGCCTCTTGAGCCCCTGGCACCCGCCGTCCTCCCCGTGGGGAGGCAGGAAGGGGCCCTTGCTGAGCTCGCAGCCGCTGCCCACGCAGGGCCCGTCGCCGTACGGGGGGTCCAGGCTGTAGGAGCCGTAGGGGCCCGGGGCAGGCTGGGGCTGCAGGGCTGGCACGGGCACTGGCACTGCTGAGTACTGGCAGTACGGCGCAGCCTGGAAATCCGGGTCCTGCAGCTGGTAGTTGATGTGCTCCGGTAAAACATCTGCTCCGGGGGAAATCGAAAGGGGAGTGAAAAAACCTCGACATCAGCTGCTCCAAAGTTTGAAAATGTTTTCTAGATTTAGAAGCATGAATATTAGAGGAACACATTTTCAGAGGGGCAATCTGACACATTCTATTTAAATTTAAACCTGTAATGTTCTTAAGTGAAATGTTAAACGCAGCAAAAATGGCTCAGTAACGGTTTGGGCAATATCACGTGGATGCCACTGGGTTAGTGTTAGTAGATAATTGAATATCACTTGCCAACTGATGGCACAGTTCCCTTCAGATCTTACACCTAAATGTTGTTTTTATTAGTTGTCCACACTACAGTCAAATATGTTCCACAAGTGAATTTCTGAATGAATAAAATGTTTGTTATTGATACATATCACAGGCATCATTTTGAAAATGTTGCACAAGGGTCTGAGAAAAATTGTGTAGGGATCAGAGAGTACTAAAAATCACTGTGACAGGGGTCTTAAAGTTGAACTTCAGAGGAATAAAAGGCAGACACTTGTTTTATTTAGTATTTTCCTACACGTGTCTTCACAGTTATGAGATTTTAGTTTAGTAAAATGTAGATACAGAATTACAAAGAAAGGTTCTTCCTGCCTTTCTGTCTGTTGAGTTTTAATTTTATCCAGCCTCCCTTAAATACACGCAGCTATACCAAAGAAAGCCTGTGCAACATGCATCATGTTTCATTCTTCCTTTGGGATTATTAAAATCTCTATAAAAACAAATTGGAAAGATTTTTAAAAACAGATTTTTTTTCCTTTTAGTGGGCTTTGGGTCCTGCCTTTAGTCTTCCAGAATCAAATTAGTTATTGCAGTTATAGTTACATAAGATACAGAACAGGCATTATCTATTTATAATGTATCTGGAATACTGTAATAAAACCTGTGTCTTCTCCATGCAGGTCAAAGGGAGACAGCACTGGGGATGTTTATATGGAAAGCTCAGTCAGAACAATCCCATGGTGCTCAAAAATCTGTATGAGCACACAGCAATAGATTTCTATACACTTTCAGTAGGAGCTTTCAAGTGCCTTGAAGATAAATTAAAATTAAGGAAAAAAACATTCCCTCAGTAATAGATTTCCATACATTTTCAGTACGAGCTTGGTGAGAGCTTTCAAGTGCATTAAAGATAAATTAAAATGAAGGGGGAAAATGAAATTCTCCCAGGAGTTCATTTTGCTGCATTTCCAGAGTACACAACTTGCTTCACTCACCGTAGTACTGGAGGGGCTCGGGAAGGCCGTACCCGTCAGGGACCGTGACAAACGTGTTGGCCATGCTCTGCTCCCAGCTGCACTGCTTCATCCACTCTGCTCTGAGACCAGCCTTTAAACAGCAACCTGGGGAAAGGGGAAAGGAGGAGAAACATCCCGTGGGAAGGAATTGCTGGGTAGGTTAGACAGAAAACTCCAGAATATGGCAGAGTTTTCAGACCATAAGAAAATCAGATGTCTGTGTGAAGTCACATAACACCCTCAACAAGACTACAAAATGTTTGAGTGTCCTGCCATTACAGATTCAGGGTAAAATTCTTTCAGGGTAAAAGTTTCCAAGTTATAGCTAGAAATGTTTTGCTCTGAGTTTTACACAAAACCAAGTGGGGGAATTGGACTGGTAAATTCTCTAATTCAGAGAAAGTTAAAAGGAGCTTAACTGGATAGAATAAACTTGCTTTGGGCATGAATTGGAGCATTTGCTCTGGTGTGTATGTGGGGCTGTCCTGTTTGTGTACAAAGATGGGCTTTTAATGAGTTTATTTCATTCACTTTTTATGCAGAGTTGAAGCAAGGAAAATAGCATGGAAAGGCCAGCATGGAATATCTGTTCTTCATCATGTGAAAGTACTAATTTGTGCAGTAAAACTCAACTTTGCCTTGCTTAAGCACTGCTTGAATTACACTTCCTGTGTTCCTTTAACAGTGTAAAGTTTTCAATGAAGACCAAAATATTGGTTTCCTATAGGATGTGCTGCCTCTAAAGAGCTTTCCACTGCCCCTTGGTCATTAAAGGAGCCTGGGCTCCTGACTGGATTCACTGACATTCCTAATAAAGTGCACTGAGAGCTCACAGTGACATGGGAAGAGCTGCTGTGCTTGGAATTCAAAACTTACCTCATTTTTCAGTAATTTGACTTACAAATTCAAATTTAGAGAAGTTCTGAAAATGTGTGCTTTAAAAACTCTTTAAAAAAAGTCTGTATGGACAGTGGCCCAAGCTGGGTTTGAGTTTACACACCTACAGCAAACCTCTGGTGTTGCTTAGAATTGAGAGCTAACAGGGCAGCCATTAGAGGAGGAAGTAGGAATATTTTCCTTGCCTCCTTGTCCCTCTGCATGAGTGGGATGTGGCCACAGGTTAAACCTTTGCTGAGCCTCATGCCCCCTGAGCGAGGGCTGTAAGAGACAATTTGCCCAAAAACCACTCACCGGCTTTCCCTGAGCAGACAGGAAGGATAGAAAAGATGAAAAAGGCACGGAAGGATTTGGAAAATACAGCAAATCCAACTCCTTCAACAGGATTCTCTGCAGAATTTACAGCAAGTTGGGGTTAAAGACCCTCCCTGAAGGAAGGGGTTTGTGCTGTACCTGTGCCTTGCTGCAGCTGAGACAATGAATGAATCACCCCGGGGAATCTGAAGTCCTGACTGGTAAAACACACATCCCTTCCCCCAGACTGCACAGAGCTTGGGGCTGACCACTTTCACTTCGTGTTGTCAGCAGAAGGTGAAAGGATGCAGTGAGGCTGGAATGCTGGGGGTTTGTTATCTCTGCTAGTAAATATTTGTTTGAGAGCAAAATAAGTCACTGAATCATGAGGTCTTATCAGTTAGATCAATTTGGCCTGGGCAAAGTCTACATTTTTTCCCAAAAATGTGTATTTGCTGAAGAAACATGTTTCTGAATTCCAGTGGTTTCTTTAAATAAAAGTCATAATTGAATAGCAGATAAAAAACTACACTGATCCAGTCTAATAAAAGCAGTATATTGGGAGTATGAAGTACCAAATGTAAGGTGGTCGTTGGCTTAAACATTCTAAAACTTAGAGCATCTTAGTTATTGTATGAGAAAGGATTCAGCCCTTCTTACTGATTTTTGTGGCTAATAACAGTAACCAGTGGCACCTACGAAATTCCAGCTTAGATTGAGACTTTGTAAACTGAAATCTTAAATTAAGAGAATTAAGAGGATGTTAGAACAGTGGGAATAGTAAATCAAATGGTTGTCTGAGGAATGCTCTACTGTCTTAGAATGAGACATGTGTAAGCATTAAGAGTTTCATTTTCTGACATTTGAGAATTTAGTGTTGACAAGCTTGTTCTGATCAAACAAAGCGCTGGGATTTTAAAACAAAAAAGAAAAACAAAAAAAAGACGAGAATAAGATCTGTAAGGAAGGAACTTCATTTCCAAGGCCAGGCAAGTTTTGATTATTTATGAGTGACTGTGAGAGTCGTGAGGTGAGCGAGGCAGCAGCAGGGAGGCCTTCTCCAAACTGCAGCAGTCCCTGGGATTCCATGATCCATGTGCTGCTCTCCCCAAGGCTCTGTGGCCATCCCAAACCCCTCACACCTCATGGGACACTTCCCCAGCCCACACAGACAGTGACTTTATCCAGGCAGGGGAATTCTGCACGTGCCCAGCATGGTGGAGCTCCTGACACAAGGTAGCAGACATGCCCAGATGTAATGTCCAAAGCACTAACTGGAACACAGCTGAAGTAAGAATGGAGCAACGGGTTTGGATGCTTGTCATGCCCAAAGCAAAAGGTTTTGTGCCCCTTTTTCTCTTCTCTGTGTATTCCCAATATAAATACATATTTGTACATGAGCGCTTTAAAAGGAAGCAAAAATCTAAATACATTCCCAGAGAGGATGCATAAAGGACTTTAGCCTAAAAAGTGGAAATATCTGGGAAGAAAAGATGAATTTTTGAATGACTTATTTTGTAGCATCCCAAGCAGTAACACACTTAGGGTGGGAGCCTTGAGCCCTGAGTCCCACAGACTGAGCTCAGAAAATGTCACCTGTGTAAAGCACACGCTGTTCCTGCTTCTTCTGCTACTGGGCATTTTCACATGTGAAGTCCAGAGCAGGTGAGGGGAATGGTGACCTACACTCAAGGTGGCTTAAGCATGTTTGAAAATGTTGTGCTTTTACAGGCTTAGTTTTGTCAGTGCCAATCTTCTGAACTGCAAACGCTCAGTATAAACCAGAATGTGTTGATTCAAGGGCTTGGTTATCCATCTCATGCAGAAATTTAGTTCTTAGTCCCAGCTGAAAGACTTGACAATTTATCAAAAGTGGGATCCACTAAAGAAAAAAAAAATTGATTGATAAAAGTAAAGTAGAACCATAAATAGAATACACATGTCCAGACTAGAATCTGAACTTTACATCTATTTATTTCTATTTATGGTGAAAGATGTGGGGTTTATCATTTTTATTGCTATAAAACCCCATATCATAAAACAACATATCATCAACTTATCAAATTTATTGGGATACAAAACATCCTTCATGGAGCAGGGCTACAGGGAGCCCTTTCAGAGGTCGGTACTGACAGTGCTTTAGCTGCTATCATAAATATTTTGACAGTTGAGTCATGGGGAAATTTCTTGTTTACAGGGAATTTTAGGAACTCGAGCTGAAGGCCTTCACCATCTATTTAGCACACCTTGGGGCACGTTAGTGGTCACGTAGTGGAACTCAGAGCAAGTTTCAGGCTCAGGTTTAATCACTGTACTTTGCTTGCAGCTGGAAGGCAAAGCTTATTTTTTCTTTTTTAATTTGTAAAAATTTAAACCAAAAACTGGAAAAAAAAAGTAACTGAGCCTAATCAGTGCCAAGTAGGTGTGATACCAGCTAATCTATTCAATTTCACTCAAGTATTTCAGTAATCACTGCTTGATTACAGAATGATTTGACAGGGGAACTTGTAGGATTACTTTATTGATCCTGTATGCAGCTTACACACATTATTAAAGGTTTTTCTGTTCCTCCTGGTTTAATGTGCCAAGAAGCTCCCCAAAGCTGCTCTTTGAAGAAATTCCACTTTTCTTCTTATTAAATGTGTTCCTTCCTGGTTATTATATTCCATATATTCCATATAATAACCATAATAGGAACTGGCTTATTTCACTGATGGACTACATTGCAATTATCTTGAAATTTTCCTTTGAAGTTGTTAATCTTCCATTAATAATATCAAAAGCATAATTTTTATACATTCTAAAATAAGAGATTAGAGGTTGTTTGAAACTCACAGTTTTCTGGGTACTTTTGGGAAGGGAAATAAATAACTGAATTTAAAAGTCATTTTTCTTCACTCTGTGTGTCAAATCAAGAACTGTTGGAACAAATCCTTGGCAGCAGAATATCAGATCTAAAAGTGCACGTTTGCCGTTTTCTTTTAGTCAGACGTTTAAAAAGAAAGGAAAAAAATGAGGAAAAGAAGAAAAAAGGACTATTTTCACATGGCAAACTGATGTAGGGCTCGAGCAGCAATTGGTAACTCAGAGCATGCAGAGAAGGGAACGGAATACTCACAGTGGCTGCAGGGAGCTCCTCTCCCGGCGCGGGCTCCGTGGGGCTGCAGCGCCGGTCCCAGCTCTGCTGCAGCTGGAGCCCAGCAGGCCTTTCCCTATTTATCAGTTTGTGTGCACAGCCCGGGCTCCAGACACTCGGCAGAGCCACGCCGCGGCTCCGAGACACCAACTTCCCACACGGCTCCTCTGGGGTCGGAGCAAGGGCAGCTGCGAGCCCACATAAATCACAGCAGAACTGGGTCATCAGGGACAGAGGCCATGGGGACCCTCACGTCACTGCTTCCCAGAGCCCTGCCTGCCCAGCACTAGGATTCTGCTTTCCTGCTAGAATGCAAAATTCTCCCATTTTGGTTGCTTCACGTTGACATGTCAGGGTGGTGATGGAAAATGTTCGATTCCCAAGAGAGGAAAATATTGCAGTAGCATTATTTGGAGATTTTTACATGACATAATAATTTAATTTGGAAAGGCTGGATCAGGCCAGGACCTCCAAATACCAACCACTTACCTTGTCCTCCGTGTTCTGATCCAGACACTCCTCTGGCTCACTCTCAGTTCATTGGCAACCTCAGTGAACTGGAGTTCATGTTGCCATTAACTCAGCAAAATTTCATTCTTAAACCCCAAGTATTTCCATTATTAGTAACTCCTAATAAATTAATATTACAATTTGGTGTTTTCGTTGTTTCCTAGGTAGATGTGACCTTTTGGGTAGGGAATATTCTTGTTAGGTATCCTGCTGTTCCAGTGTTCCCAGGCAGGTGAGCTCCTCCTCACTCCAGGAGAAGCTCACCTGCCTTCTGTGTAAGATCAGTTCTCCATTCACCTCAGGAAAAACTGCTTCTGTTGGATACTGCATGGAATTAGATGGGAAAAGGAAAACAGAATTTCCTGTGGGGTAACTTACAGCAAAGTCACTGAAAATACTCTTTTGGGACAGTAGCTTTTCGTGGATAAACAGCCATCACCTTTGAAAGGAGGGACATATTTCTGTTCCATGGGCTGCAGAGAAGAGCTGCCCTAAGGCTGCTTATTTCCAGGTGCCATTTACAACTCTCTCTGTGGAGTAGAATGGTTGAGTCTTTCAAGAACAAACAGCATTGACTAATAAATGTTATTTGAGCATATTATGGGGTTTTCTAAGTTTTCAGATGTCCTGCATTGATCATGTGTGGTGATGGGGGGCTGCAACACAGCGATTATGCAGCAGAAATGAAGATAATGATGTTCTAAGCTTAATTATGCTCAGCACTTGTCTTTCTGGTAAAAGCAGACTCATACAGAAACTTGCCAAGTTGCCAAAAAAACTTCAATAGTAAAACTGAAGGTTTTACAATTGATATAACAAATATTTTTTTTCGCAGAAGTATCTCTTTCACAATATGCCATTGACTTTTTCATCCAGCCTTTCTCATGAAAGTTGGAAAAACAAGCAGAGGTTTTTGAAGAATTGTGGCTAGTTTTTAAATGCTACTGACTTTTATTTTTAGCATTTTTTGCTGACAGAAGGCACCTTACTGATAAGCTGTTCAAATTAGCTGTAGGATGTGGGTATTTAGAGCTTGTTGACTCTAGGGGACTTAAGCCTGAAGCCCAGGTTTTTAAAAGGCATCAAATCCCCATTCTACTCAGTTTATAAAGCCTACTGGTTTCAGGGTAAATTCAGTTTCTAAAGTCAGTATATAAATAAGTTTATGTAATAACTATATAGAAGTTGTAGTAGAAATGAATTGCTGTAATTAAGTATTAGCCCAAGGTCAATTAACTCCCACACTGTAGTAAAGAAACTATTTTGCATAATCATGAAGTGATTCAGACCAGGTGACTGGCTAAATACATATATTTATGTAAATATAGATATTTACATTATTTTAATAAATCACTGCTCCTATTCAAAGCTTAGCATGACAAAAATGGGAGACTTGAGGGCACACTTGAGTCACCTAAAATACTGCTGCAAAGAAGAGGAAAATAAACTCTTTTCCATGCTTGTAAATAATCAAAAACCAGAAAGGTTATTTAGGAGTAAGGGAGATTTAAATTACAAACCAGAGAAAGCAATTACTGGGGTAAAAATAGCACTGGAACAAGTTCCTTGTACAATCTTCTCCACTGGCCGTTTTGAAGATCAGTTTGGGCAACCAGATTGAACTCAAGAATTGTTTTCTCTGAGTTGCTTTGGTTTGGAAAGAGGACGTTTTGCAAAGGACTTTGGAAAGCTCTCTTCCAGCTCTGTTTTCTGTTATTTTTCTATACCTACATCAATTCTGTAAAACAGTGCTGAAGTCTCTGGTCAGTAACATGCCCAGAGCCACTTCAGTGGCAAAGGAAATAATATCAGACTCCAAGCTTGCTTTACTAGCAGTAAGTAAACAAAGTGTCACTCAGAGATACGGCCTGAAAATAGGAGCTGAAGGAGTTCCTGCCACGAGCCAACATCCAGAAGTGGCACTGAAGTGGGGAATAAGGGACACACATGTTTTCCATAGAAAAGGAGCAGATCTGGTGACAGCAGCCTGACCTGGACACTGCTGCAGCACTTGTGCAGCCCCACTGCCACCGCTGCAAATTGGGAGCTCTGGGCAGCCAAATCCCTGTGGAGATTGGGCAGCTGGCTCCAAGGCTCTGATGGGAGATGAAGAAAGAGCTTCCCTGGGTCCATACCTGCTGAGAGAATCCGTTTTCAAGGTCAGCACAATTCTTTGTTCATCTGGACTGGAGATTCCAGATGTCTGTGACTCATTTGGTAACCGAATAGTTAAAGGAAATCACATCTACTCCAGCTGGATCTTCTCTACATAAATGACCCGTTTGGCTTGATCTGCTATTGGATTGTTTACGTAACTTCAGTAATTAACCACTATCAGCCTCATTAATGAAACATAAACCACCTCTTCTGCTCATTTATAAAGCATTTGTCAAACAAAACTCAAACAAAGGGCAGAATCTCAGCAAAGTAACAGCCCTCCAAGAGCTACTGAGCCCTGACTGCAAGGCACAGCAGTCACTCTGTTGTTGTTTTTCAGTAGAACTGAAGCAGAAGTGATGGCATTGTCTATTGCTCTTGGCTAACTTCTCCCCAAGCCATCTGAGATCTGTCACATGAGGGCAAGGATGCCTGGACAACTATTTTGGCCATTTCAGTACAAAATACTGATGTTCCAGCTCATTACTGTAAATCATTAAATGATGAAAGCAAGAGTCAAATACTAAATGATTAAAGCCCTCAGAAAACTAATTGCTAATTACAGTAATTGTTGTTCTGTGTGAGTTAAAGGTTATATTAAAACAATGACTATTTCATTACCAGATTAAATCTTTCCTGTTTGTAAACTGTTCTGAGCAATATTACAGAAAAAATACAGATAATGTCTCAAAATTATCCAACCTAATCTTTACCTATTTTTGTGTCAGAGAAATAAAATGGTTCAGAGGCATAAAATACACTGGCAGACACATCCATGCCAAAAGTTTTGTGATCTGAGACCTTGGATTTCCTTTCCAATTTGTTGAGGAACTCATGAAAACACAAATTTTCTGTTCCCCCTCTCTTCTATTATTTATAGATCTTCCAAAGGTTCAGGAATGCTGACACTGTTGGGATTGCTCCTCATGGGTGTGGATGAACCTCTCAGTCCTGGGTGAGAAGCAGCCCAAAGCCATGTGAGCATGATCGTGTCTGTTGGTGTTACCTTGCACAGTGAGCAGCTCCCATTTAGCACTGCAGAGGTGTTCTTGGGTGTGAGAAATAGAAATACTCTTTGTTTTGCATCAAATGTATCAGACAAATCCTCACGATCAAATTGGATGAGAAGATGGAAGTTCTTGTTAAATTCTGAAATGCTTTCGTGGGATTAAATGATGAAATATCAGACCAGAGAGGAAGAACAATTTTGGTCTTTTTAAGACTGATTTTTTCTTAATCATAAAGCTGTTGGATAGTTTCAACTTCCATTTTCTTACAGGCTTGTAAGGCCAATCTTGAAGAACTAAATATTATGTCAAGTTTCAGTCAAAGAGCCAGACTGCCTTAAACTCACTGGAAAATCTCAGCCCACAAAACGTTACTGTTTCTTCTGTTTATTCTCTTAAACTTAATCTGCAGGGCCTGAAGGCAGATTAGGTACAATAAACCCATCCATTCAACCTTCACAAAGTTCCTGGGTACCCTGACACCTCCCCCTTTCAGTACCCTCTGCCAAATCTGTTTCCCCTTGGCTGGAAGACCAAGATTTGTTAATAAAATGCTCCAGCGAGGCACAAGGTGGAAGAAAGCAAAGCTATCAATTAAACTGGATTACAATCCCAAGAGCTGGTAGTTCACAGAGAACACTCATAACTACAGGCACTGCAGTACTTTGTAGGTACAGCAAAGGGAAGCCAAGACCTCATTTCCATACAGCAGATCCTGACACTGTGTTAAGCATTACAAAACAATTATTGTGGAATGTCTTGCTCAGCATTTTATCAGCAGTGTTCTTGCTGCTGAGACTGAATTAACTGGATGTGTCCATTTATCAATGATAATGTTTTTCCTTTTTTCCAGCCTGGATTCCATCTTGAGGACATTTGTTTTAACAGTAGAAAGAATATTAGACTCATAAGTGTGAGTGCTGTGGTGCAGTGAGTGACTCCTCAAGATTTATCAATGCAAGATAATTAGGATGAACAATAAGACTGAGTTCCTTGGTTATAACTTTTGTCACAGGACAACTCTGCATTATGCCACGTTAATCTACCTTGAAGTATGGGTTGGGAAGTGCAAGAGGAGATTCCTTTGGGCTCCTGGCCCATGAGTCTCTGTGCTACACTTTTGTTGAAAGCAATACCAGTGAAATTGTGACAGTAGCTGAGAGCGGTCTTAACACTACCACTTCATTTGAAAAGAACACAGTCAGAAAGTGTTGGGGTGTGTGGTGTGAGAGGGGGCTGGTTTGCTTTTTAAACAGCTGTAGCTGCTGAAATAGTTGGGGTTTGAAGGAAGGACTTGTAATGGAAATGAGAATTGTCACATTCATTTCTAAAAAGCTTGTGCCCAGCTGCATCACCATGGGAGACTTGTGCTTTTAGATACTTAGCCACAATGTTTCTACCTCTGCTGACTGCTCTTACAATTAATATAATTTTACTGAAAATCCAAGAAGTATCCTAGAAATTTGCCCTTTATTAGTTTCTCTACTTTCAATATCTAGATGTCACTCCATCTGTCACAGACATTGCCATTTGATACATGGATTCTGTTCACAGAATCCAGAATGGTTTGGGTGTGAAGGGACCTTAAATCCCGTCTTGTTCCACCCCCTGCCATGGGCAAGGTCACCTTCCACTGTTCCAGGCTGCTCCAAGCCCTGTCCAGCCTGGTCTTGGACACTTCCAGGGATCCAGGGGCAGCCCCAGCTGCTCTGAGCACCCTGTGCCAGGGCCTGCCCACCCTCTCAGGCAAGAATTTATTCCATATATATCACTTGAATTTCTGCTCTTTCAGCCTGATCCCATTTTCCCTTGTCCTTTCCCTGCAGTTCCTGACGAGGGGTCCCTCTCCAGCTTCCCTGTAGCCCCTTCAGACCCTGGAAAGGGTTATGGGGTCTCCACAGAACTTTCTCTTCTCCAGGCTGAACAGCCTCAGCTCTCTCAGCTTGTATCCATGGGGGAGGTGCTCCTGGGCCCTGACCAATTTTGTTCACTTTTTGTCCATCTAGATTTCTTTGTGATTTTCTTACTGCTAGCAAGAGCCTCCTCAGCTGTCTTTGTGATTTTCCTACTGCTAGCAAGAGCCTCCTCAGCTGCACTCAGAACTGTTGTGTATTTATCCCACCAGAGAAATACTATTTCTGATTTTCCAAAGATGGCCTGGAAGCAGTTTGGGCTCTGCAGCAGCACTGTTGTTCTGAGTGTCCCAGTACTCTGCCATCCAGCCTTCACTTCTGCTACAACAACCCCATGTTCTGTTTGACAAAATACAGCCATGTGGTTAAGAGTTATTAAAAGCATTAAAACATTAACCTCTTGTAACCCCATTTTTCACTTTGTACACACACATAAGTGTTTAATCGAATTGAAGTTAAACACTAAAAAGTTTGAGAGGCCAAATTTATACATTCTATTTAGTTTACACAGAATTGCTGTGATAAGCCAAAGGAATTACAAGGCACCCCTACTCAGAAATGCTCATCTGTTGATTTGTTTAAGCTCTGTTGCTACACACTCGAAGTTTTGGTGACAAGCATTCCCAGCATTTAAACCAAGGAGCTTTGTCCTACTGGGATCCTCTCTGTGTCCTGGCGCCACAGGAACTCACTCTGCTGTCCCTTGGAGCTGGACAAATGGTTCTGTGTCCAGATCTGCTGGAGAGGGGCTGAGCCCCAGCCCCCAGTGGGAGCATGGGCTCAGGGCAGTGTGGAAGCGGTGTTGTAGATTCTCATCTCCCTTATCCTGGAATTTTATTCCTCAAAGCCAGAATGCCCCAGAGGAAATGAACTGATCCTGAAATGACAGTCTGGTACAGCAGTGCTGCCCTCACCTACCCCTGCTTGTCCCTATGGGCAGGGAAGGCCAGGATGGCACCAGGGGGAAGTGAGTGGTAAATCAGAATTATAAACTCAAGAGCAGAGGAGGGAGCTCAGACCCATCCTGGTGCAGCTCCTGTGGGGATGAAATGATCCTTCACACTGCCCACACCATGGGCTCCTTCAGCTGATTTCCTACGGATGTGAGCTGGAATTCCCAGTGCCCATCTCTAAATGGCTCTGAGTGCCTGAACTCAGTGGAACCTCAAGTTTGCTTTCACAGAAATCCCTGTGTTGGATAAAGCGAAAAGGGAAAGATGGCTCTGGCACACAGAGCTGTGTCAGGGCTGCTTGTGGAAATGGGGGCTGTGGGAGAGGCTTTGGAGGCAGGCACGGAGCTGGGAGCAGGAGCAGAGGGAGGCAGCAGCAGGTGCTGAACTGCACACGAGGGGTCACGTCACGAGGGGGAAACCAGCGCTGGCCATGGCTCAGGGGTGATGTGTCCATTTTGGGACAGGCCAATCTTTACCCAGCTTGTTCCAAGCCAGGATGGCCCACACAGCAATATTTGTCAGTTTCCCAAGTGTTCATGACTTGCTGATTAGGAAAAAGGAATTCTGATAAACTGTCCAAATTTCTAGTATTCTGTAATAAGATGAAAAATAGGGAAGGACCAGAAGGTGAAATATGCTATAACCATGGTCTGGACTTTTATTTCCAAACTAGCGGAAGGATTACATTTCCCAAATTTGCAGAATAGCTCTCATACTTTACTAATTAATCTGATTCTGATGAAATATTCCAACTGCAGCTGCTTACCCTGTTCTCTTTTGCATTGTGTGCATGTTTTGAGATTGTTGCTTTTATAAAATTATCTCGTTCAGCACTTCTGCACCAGGCTTGATTATCTCTGGGATCATAAAGAACCTTCATCTGATAAAGCATCTTGGAGTTTTCTCATGTGTCTGTCTGAATAGGGATTTAAATCGGAAAGATGATTCAAATCAAAGGCAGTCCTGCTAAAATATTATTGTTGAAAACGTTGTTAATGAAGTCGGTGCTATTGAACAAAACTTTGTGGCACAAAGCCTCAAGGACACCCCGGATCACCAACAGTAGCTTCAGTTAGCAAATAAGAATCAAAGCAGCGAGTCAGCATTGCACAGCTTGTTATTTTGAGTGGCGGATGTTTACTGTTGGCAGGGACAAACAGCGGGATCAGATAAGATGGGAGCCCCGCAGATCGCAGCCGGGATTGATCGCGCTGGGAGGGAGCAGCCGCAGAGATAAGCGGGACCCGGGGTCAGGGCCGCCGGCCCTCCGCAAACAGCCGGTGTCGAGCAGCGGCCGCTCGGAGCCGGCCTTGTCCCGGGCTCCCCCGCCCGCGCTGGGGCCGGGCCGCTGCGGCGAGCCCGGGGCTCTCGGGGCACGGGGGGCTCGGACACGCGGGACCGCGGCGCGGGCGGCTCGTGGGAGGGGGGCACGTCCAGCTGGGGCAGGCGGCTTTGGGACGCCGTGTGCCGCGGAGCGCGGTGTCCGCTCGCCCCAAAACGCCCCCAAACACCCCAAAATCAGCCAAAGCTCCGGGGCTCCGAGCATCCCCCGGGAACGGCGGGGACAGCCCTGGCCCCGCCCCCGGCTCTTGGCCCCGCCCCCGGACCGACTAACCGCCGCGTGGCCTCGCCCCCAGACCGACTAACCGGCGCTTGGTCACGCCCCCGGACCGAGTAACCGGCGCTCTGGCCCCGCCCCCCGGCCCGGCCGTGGCGCTCTGGCGCCGCCAGGCGAGCCCCTAGCGGATCGGCGGGCTCGCGCCGGTCCGCGCCTGCGCACTGGCGGCGCCGTGGCCGCGGGCGGAAGCGCCGTCCCGGCCCCGGGGGTTCGCGTCCGCACGCGCCCGGCGGCT
>NW_024505229.1:840676-884128 GCF_017590055.1 Onychostruthus taczanowskii | reverse complement strand
TGGCAACGGGGCTGAGGGGAACAGGGCTGAGGGAACGGGGCTGAGGGGAATGGGGCTGAGGGGACGGGGCTGAGGGGAATGGGGCTGAGGGGAATGGAGCTGAGGGGAACTGGACTGTGGGGAACGGGGCTGTTCTCCCAGAGGGGGCTGTGGAGAATGGGGCTGCGGGGAACGGGGCTGCTCTACCGGAGGGGTTTGGCCTCAGGGATGCGGGATCGGGACTGTGGGAACGGGGCTGTATCCCAGCGAAGGGTGTGGGGACGGGACTGCGGGGATCGGGCTCTTGTCCCTGCGGGGATGCGGGATCGGGGCTGCGGGATCTGGGCTGTTATCCCGGCAAAGGGTGCGGGATCGGGACTGCGGGGATTGGGCTCTTGTCCCTGCGGGGGCTGCGGGACCGCGGCTGGGGGATCGGGGCCGCGGGGACCGGGCCCGCAGGGATCGGAGCTGTTGTCCCCGCGGGGCAGCGGGACCGGTGTCGCGCGGGCGGCGGCGGGGGGGCGGCCCGGGGCTCCGCCCGCGGCAGCGCATGCTCCCTGCGGCCCAACCTGCGCGTTTAAACGGCGGCGGCGGCGCGGGCGGCGGCGAGTCCTGGCTGTGTGCAGGTACGGCCGGGCACGGGCACGGGCACGGGCACGGGGCTGGACCGAGCCGAGCCGGGGGGATGCGCGGGCGGGGATGCCGCTGCCCCGGGATGCCGCTGGTCGTGCCGGGATGCGGCTCCCGCTGCCTTCCCCGGGGGGTTCCGGGCACACCGCGCGGCTTTCGGGGCTCTCTCCCCCCCTGCAGCAGCAGCCAGCACCGAGCGCTGCCCGCCGGGTCCGGCCGGGACAGCGGCGCTGCCCGGGGGAGGAAGAGGAGGAGGAGGCGCTCCGGGGCTGATGCTCCTGCGCTGGAGCTGCTGCGGGAAAACAAAAAAAAAAAGCGGAGCAGGAGCGCTGCAGGTGGGGCTGGAGGCTGCCCTGCCCTCCCCGAGCGCTCCCCAAACTCCTCATCCCTGCAGGTTCGCCCGCGCCGCTTCAGAGATTCCCGAGCGGGCAGAGTTTGGGCAGCGGGATGGACCCCCAGGAATGCTGAGGATTGCGGGGACAGGTCAGTGAATCCTGAGAATCCGAGCAAAGGGAGTTTTCTGTTTGGGTTTGGAGCCTCCCCTCCAGCTCAGCGGGCTCTGCTGCCTCAGGCCGTCCCTAAATGCCGCGATGGGGATAATTCCAGGGATTCCTGACTTCGGCAGGGCTCGTGGTAAAACGCTGGAGTTGTTTATGATAAACATAAACTACCCGACTCATTTGTCTTCCCACGGATGACAGCTTTAGGAGGAAAGGAGAAGCACTACAATAAATTTATTCATTTTATGCTGGTGATGGCCGGACCTGGCAAGATGCTCGATTTCCATTTTTATGTTACAAACATAGAATTGGAAGGGAAGCAGCTTTCCTGGCGCTCACCTGGACCTGTTAGACTCACAGAGAAAGTGGCCAGGCTCAAAATCCCATTTTTGCCCTGTTCTGGTTCTAGATGTGATTCAGGAGAGCAGCCTTTATGTGTGTAACATGAGAATATCTCCGAATTTATAGAAATAGAACATGAGTAAGAACTTCAAAAGTACCCAAATGACCTGGGCACTGAAGTCATGCAGACACTCCTGAAAAACATGTACCAGCCTTGAAACCTTTTCTATTATTCACCCCAGCTGCAATTTTCTTTCTTTTTTTTTTTTTTTTTTTTTGGTTTTTAAATATTTGATGCTGCCTGAACTTTCTGGCATCGTCCAGAGCTGCTTCCCCTGGTGGGGAGTGGCACTGGAGCCAGATTGCCAGCCCTGGGATTCCAGGCTGTGCCTAAAACTCTGGATTTTATTACCACAGAACATTGTGGAAGCCAGGAGTGCTTGGCTGATGGGATTTGGGAGTGAAAAAAAAAGGATTAGAAATTTGATATGGATAACAAGAATCTCCGGAATTAACAGAAAATTAAATAAGAGCTTTACAGAGGATATAAATCCCTGGATTTAGGGAGGAAATTCTCCTTGCTGTGGCTGCTTTGGGGATATTCCCCTACAAACAGGGACTTTGTGGTGACTTCTGTGGGTGCTGTGTCCTCTTCTCGAGGTCCCAGTGAACCCCAGGAGGCTGCTGGAGGGTGGTGGCTGTGCAGAACCAGCACCATCCCCTGGGAGCACTTGTGGATGCCTCCATGTGCTCCAGCAGCAAAAAGGAGCAAAATCCGTTTTTATCAGCAGATTTTTGGCCATTTCTGTGCTGGGAGAGGCTGGAATCACTGGGCTGATCCCTGAGTTAAAAAATTCAGCCCTGGGTCTACTTCATCTTCCCCAGAGTCCCTAGGAAATGATGTTTAGCATAAACTCTTGGTAACCTTTTCCCCAAACTGTTTATTTCGCTGGAGCACTCAAGTGGCAGTGCTGGGGAGGGGAGGAGGGGTGCTTTTGGTTTTTTCTCCCTGAGTTTCATCTCTTTTCTCTTCAGCCAAAGCCTCAGCACGGAGCTCAGGGTGATGGCTGGGCTCTTGTGCCTCTTGATGGCATTGGGAGTGCAGGCTCTTAAAAATAAAAATAAAAAATCACCTTAGTGCTGTGCTCAGGGTCTGTTTTCCTCCTGTGATTTACTCCCTTCAGAGGTTTGCAGTGCTTTTCCCACTCTGGGGATGGCTGAGCCTTCCAGAGTGTGGGAATCCTTAAAATCAGAGCTCTGAGTTCATGTTTACCCCCCAGGAGTGGCTGCTGGGGGCTGCTTTAGGTGCTCTTTAATGAGTTGTGTCTCCTCATCATGGCTGAGGCAACATCAAAGCAAAGCTTGGTTTGGTTGGGTGAAACCTGGGGAGGTTTTTGATGGATTTGAGGCTCTGAGGGAGCCAGGAGGGAAAGGAGCAGAGGGATGGGAGGTGGTGCTTGGGGTCAGCAGGGAATGAAGGTGTGAAGCCTTGTCAGGAGCAGGGGGAGCAGAAGGGATGGATACAGAACCCAAATTGGGCTGGATTTCCTCTGTTTGGGAATAATTCCATCCGCTGATGGTGCCCTGTGGCTCCTGGAGTGGGCAGCCAGCCTAGGACAGCTCCTGGTAGCTAAAACCCAGCCCAAACAGCTAAAACCCAGCCCAAACAGCCACCCTGGCAAGTCTTGTGACCCCTCAGCCGGGTTCAACCCGTGATTAAAGCTGAGTGTGGAGCAAGGGAGTCATGAGAAGCTCGTGAGCAGCTGTCAGCTCTTCTCAGTGCTGGTTTCTTGGTTCCTGATTGCTAAAGATCAGACATCCAGCCTGTCCATGTGAGAGCAGGGACCCCAGCTCAGCTGAGGAAGGGGATGGAGACCCTCAGGGAGGAATCCTGGCTTTTCAGAAGCAGAGGGAAGTTTTAAAACCATCCCTGCAAGGTAGTGAAACATGGATCTGCACAATCTTGCGCTCACCATAAAGAAAAGAACAGGAATATAGGAAAAACACAGGATTATTTAGCAGTTCTGTGCCCCAGTGTTTGGTTATCTCAGACTGATGATGTTAAACCTGTGCTGCTCCTTGTGCTGCTGTTGCTCCTCACTGCTGGAAGAGGCTGATCCTGTGTCCTGGAGCTGCAGAAGTTGCTGATGTGCCCAACCCACTGAGCTGTGGGGTTGCTTGTTCAGAAAACAAAGCTGAGAGTGGGACCCTGAGGCCACCATTTCATCCCTGTTTGTCCGTGTGGTGTTCCTTGGAGGTCCCCCCAGTTTGTGCCCTTCCTCCTTGTTTTCATATCCTAAAATGTCAGTTCCTCTCGCCGTTCCCAAATATTTGCTTAACATTTTGCCAGCCTGCAGAAGAGGAGAAACAGACCCCCGTGAATATTGTCTGGCAAAATAAGGAGGAATGTGGTCCCAAAGGCTCCTTTGTCTGGGGGCTGGAACACACACAGCAAGGAGCAGGTGCCTGATTTGCTGCTCTGAACCCTTTTTCCTCCTCTCTCTTGCTGCACATGAGCTAAAAGAAAATGCTCTTAGTCCACATCGCAAGGACTGGCCGTGTCCTTCACCCAGGGAAGCCTTGTGGGTTGTTGATCTGGGGATTTCAGAGCCAGCTTTTGGTGGCTTGCAGATGAATTCTCATCCTGGCCAGGGCTGGAATACTCAGGAGGTTTAAGGATGGCCTCTGGCAAAGTAATGAGGTTTATTTGAAAATGAAACAATGCCTGGCACTGGGGTTGGTTTGTGAGGTGTGAAAGCTTTTTCCCTTCAGTCAAAGGAGCTGTTTTGGGTTTGTTTTTTTTCCCCCACCTTTGTTTTGTTGGGAGCTGGAGTTCTCCGTGGTGGTTTGTCTGCAGGAGCTGGGACTTCAGGAAAAACAGAAATATAATGAGTGCAGTGACTCAAATCCGTGCAGGTTGTCAGCACTCAGAAGACATTAATGTTCTCACGGAGCAGGCTGGAGCCAGCTCCAGGAATAATGTGCACGGAGTTGTGGGCAGCACCGAAATCCTGCTTTAGATTTATGGCTTGAGACTTTGGGTGAAATGGGGCATGCAAGAAAATCCCTAGATCACACTTTCCTTGCCAAACATTAGGAGTGAATCCTGCTGGGATCTGACTTGCTGCAAGAAGAGGCTGAGGTGAGGCTCAGACCTCAGCTCTGATGCTGATTTGCATCCCAATTCCCTGTTCTTAATTTAGGATTAATGAGCAGGCTCTTGGGTGGGATTTGAAGTGGGTGTGACCAAACCCCTCCACTTCAGCTGGACCTTGTGAGTGATTTTACCCCTGATGGTGATTTTGTGCCTTTTCCATCGGTCTGGGAACGCTGGGCTGGGTCTGCCGCTGCTCCAGGGTGTTTTCCTGTCCTCCCCCTCTCCCAGGGCTGTGGGGTCACTGCAGCGTGGAGAGTTGATCCCCAAAGTGGTTTTTGGCCATCTCCAGAGCTGGGCTGACACGGCGTGGCCTGTCAGCCCTCCCTGTGAGCACTGCCTACCTCGCTCGGGGTTCTGGCACGAATTCCCAAACTCTGCCTTCGGAGCTGTGCAGAGAATGAAGGATTGTTGTGGTCACGGGGGAGCTCTTCCCTGGAGGTCAGCACGGCTCATGAACCCAGCGTGGAGCACAAAGGGACAAGGAGGGGACAGTGGCAGCGGGCTGCGGTGCCAGGTACCGGCTCGTGGCCGGACAGGGGAGGGCTTTGTGTGGCCACTGCTGCTGCCGGGCTGCTGAGGTGCCTTTGGGAATGTGGGTGACAAACAGCTCCTGTGCATTTGGGAACATTGGTGACAAACGATTCCTAGTGGGAATGTGGGTGACAAACAGCTCCTGTGCATTTGGGAACATTGGTGACAAACCATTCCTGTGCATTTGGGAATGTGGGTGACAGACAATTCCTGTTGGGAATGTGGGTGACAAACTGTTCCTGTGCGTTTGGGAACACTGGTCACAAACGATTCCTGTTGGGGATGTGAGTGACAAAATGATTCCTGTTGGGAATGTTGGTGACAAACGGTTCCTATGCATTTGGGAATGTGGGTGACGAACAGCTCCTGTTGGGAATGTTGGTGACAAATGATTCCTGTGTGTTTGGGAGTGTTGGTGACAAACCATTCCTGCTGGGAATGTGGGTAACAAACTGTTCCTGTACGTTTGGGAACATTGGTGACAAACGGTTCCTCTGTGTTCAGGAGTGTAGGTGACAAACAATTCCTCTTGGGAATGTGGGTGACAAACAGTTCCTGTTGGGAACACTGGTGGTAAACAATTCCTGTGCATTTGGGAATGTGGGTTGGTGACAATTCCTGTTGGGAATGCTGGTGACAAGCGGTCTCTGTGCCAGGGTGGTGGGAGCAGCTGGAGCGGCACAGGGACAAAAGGCTGCTGTGCCTGGCCAAGGCCCAGTGAGCAGCTCATGGGCCTGGAAGGGTGGCTTTTCACAGGATTGAGGAGCTGGGTGTGGAGAGGGGCTGGAGAGGCTCTGAGCGTGCAAATCCAAGGCAGAGCGCAGGAATGGCACGGGATAGCTGCAGGGAAGGAAGGACGGACACTTCCCAGCTATTAAATCTTTCCATGGATGTTGTCTCGGGGGAGATCCCTGCAGCCCCAGTGCTTGAGATGCCCCCATGCAGGCTGGAGGATGTGCTGTTGGGAAGGTGATTCCACAGGGCCTCTTCCATCTGGGATTCTCCAAGCAGGCCGTGCTTGTGCTGCCCAGGCCCTCCCATCCATCCCAGGGCTGACAGCAGAGGATGAGGGTTGAATTAAACCCTTTCCTGACCCAGAGATGGGGCATTGAGAGGTGTTTTAAAAGCTTTTATTCCATTTTCAGTCTCCTGAGAAGGGTGGGACAACACAGGTTGTTACAATTCACGCCATCACAATCAGAAGTTTAAAATTTCCTAATTCCAAAACCCTGTAAGCATTTCTTGGCCTGTCAGCTTTTTGCCACACCGTGCTGTAGATGCTATTCCATAAAGTTGCCATACAGATCCATACTGTGTGGGCCTTCTGTCAGGCCCTAAGAGCTCTCTACAAATCCACTGCCCACAGATGAGCCTTTTGGGCAAGGCAGGGAGCGTGGCTGTCCCTCTGGATGCCTGGTGGCACTGCCAGCATGGCCCAGGAAGGTGCAGGGTGCCAGCCCCAGGTGCCCTGGCCGTGTGCCCAGGGCACGCTGCAGGAATATCAGAGATCTCTGTGCCTCATTTGTGGCTCTCTGAACTTTACCCCAGCAAATAATGGCAAGAGGCAGCCTGGCGTGGAGGGAAAATCCTGCCCCTGCTCAATGCTCGCTGCACAAACTTCCATTCCTGGTTTCAACAGCAAACACGGAGAAATTTCAGCTCTCAGAGCTCTTTCCTGCCCGTCCCCCTTGTGCCCTGTGCCACAAAACCCCTCAGCAGCCCTGCTCAGAGGGCTCTGCAAAACCCAGGCAGCTTTGAACTTGAACCCCATGCCTAATTAGCAAAAAGCTAATAATTTATTTAGGGCTGATGTTCTTTCCAGGAGTTAAAATAGAAGGGAGGTTCCTGTTTGGGTGGGGAGTGAGGGGGTGGTAAAAATGCCTCACTCCATCCACCTCCTGTAGAAATGGCAGCTTTGAGCCTTGTTTTTTTTTGTTTTGTTTTTTTTAAAAAGTGGAAAATTTCCCTTCCAGATATTCCTCACTGCTCTGTTTGTTTTGGTGAATGTTAAACCCCTGCATGTTGTGAGTCCATGGCACATTAAACTAATAGTGAGAAAAGGGGGAAAAGGAAAAAGCTTCTTAAGTTCTCCATCAAGACCTTCCAGTGAAACTTATCTGCCCTAGAAAATAAAAAATCTCATTGCTCCTTATCTTTGCAATTATCAGGCAAAAATAAAATTGTGGAATCTGCCGTTTTCAGGCCCAGCTTGGTGGCTGGTCTGTCACGATAAGAGAAGCCTCCCTGTGCTCCAGCAGTGATGTGAGGCCCTCATTAACCCCGAGGGTTGATGTGCTGCAGGCAGGAGGCAGAGCCTGGGCAGTTTTTGCTACCCCAGGCATGTGAAACTGCTTTTTTTACAGCTCTGAGCTGTGGATTTTGCTCTTAAAACACCCCAGAAAATTCCCGTTATTCCCTGCACACCTTCCCCTCTGGCAGAGGGTGCTGGTGTGACAGAAAATCCCTTGGAACATCGGCATAAACTGCCCTCCATGGCCAGACTGGGAGGGTGAAACTCAGTGTGGGGACAAGGAGAGCTCAGAGCAGCTCCCAGTTTAAAATATTTAGAGAGTTTTGCTTCATTCCCTCCTTTTTGCACGTTCCCCCTGCCCATTCCCATGCCAGGGACACTGGGGGGTGTTCAGAGCTCTGGGCACAGCCTGGCTGTCCCTGGGCTGTGAGCGATGGGGCTCAGCTCTCCCAGCTGTCCCGGGGCTATTCCTCACCCTGCAAAGGCTCTTTTGTCTCCTTCAAAGCCATGACCTCATTTTACAGACAGAAAACAGAGAGGGAGAAACCCCCCAACCTGCCAGGAGAGGTCAGAGGGATCTGTTAGCATCCAGCTTCTCGGGCAGGGACACGAATAATCGGGATTGTGGGGCAGAAAATGGCCACGGAGGGATGGCCTAAGCACCCTGTGATTGCTGAAGGGCTCCAGGGCTCCAAGTGCCTCCTTTGAGGAAGAGCACGAGGTCAGGCTCCCAAAATTTTCGGCCAGAGGGGTTCTGGAATTGCGTGCCTGGAGGATGTGTGGAGTTTGGGTTGTTCCCTTTTTCCCCTGAGGAACAGGCTCCTGGCAAAAGCAGGGATGGCTGGAGTTCAGTTTTGGAGTTAGTTTTGGGTGCTGGTGGCTCCTGCTGGGGTGAAATGTGTCTGACCCCTGTGTGGGCACAGTCTGGGGTCAGGGACACCCCTCATCCCCCTAAAACTCCACCATGAGTGGCTCCACGGCCCAGGGCCTGGATTTGCAGCCTCGTGTCCGTCCTTGCCTTTGCTCTGGCCCCTGGGATTTGCTCTGACACCAGAACTGTCCTTTCCACCCCAGAGCCACTCCTGAGTCTCCTGTGGCCCCGTGACTGTCATTTTCCAGATGAAGCCAGGAATGAATGATGGGGCAGAGCTCCTGGAAGCCCCAGAGGAGCCAGAGCTGGCCTGCCCAGGGGTCGGATGTCCCCTCACAGCACTTCTGCTCCAGCTGCAAAGGAGAAGTTCCAGTTTCACTTCCCATTTTCCCAGCCATGTGAGCAGAGAGGAGGGCTCACAGGAGCAGAGCAGTGAGGGCTTCTGGCTGCTGTCCCCTCCCTGTGACAGATGGGGAAATGCTTCTCTCTCACTCAGCACTGGTGGTTTCTTAACTCAGGAGTTTTGTGTCAGGGTGCTCGGTGCTGAGCTGGCCCCTGTGGGTGCTCTGGGTGCCACCAGCACTGCTTTGCTCTTCTCTTTTCCCAGCTCCAGTGTGTTGGGGTAAGCACTCTGTGATCCCTGTTTCGCTGAGAATTTTCCCCAGAAGATTGCAGCCGTGAAGAGCCAGGGAATCCCACGTGGAGAGGGAGGACTCAGCCCTCAAGCAGGGTGCTGAGGAGCAGCACAGCAGCTCCTGTGCACTTTAGGGGGCTGCAGAGGAAGGAAAAGCAGATTTTGGGTGTTCCTGGGGTTTTGGTGAGTGGGGTTTGGCTTTGGGGTCACTGGTGGAGGTGCCCTGAGTCCTGGGCAGTCCTACTGGGGTTTGAGGGGCTGTCTAGTCCCAGGGCTCTGGGGACAGGGAGTGACAGGTCTGGAATCCCTGCAGGAGCAATTTGGGTTCTCCCACAAGTGCAAACCTTTGCAAGCCTCACCTCTGCCGAGGCTGCATCCACGGGGCCATCAGGGCACAGCAAACCCATCCCAGCACCCCAAATTCCCTCTCAGAGGGCTGGATCTGCTGCAGGCTCTGGGGAGGGGGGGTCTGCAGCACCTGTTGGCGTTGCAGCCCTGGGGAGGCCGCTGCCCTTTTTAAGTGTCCATCTCTTTTTCCTTGCTCCTCACTTCCCGGCTCCCCTTCACAAGCAGCCCATTGTGCTGGGGGCTCCAGCAGCTGGGTGGAGTGTTTCAGGCTCAAGTGTAATTTCAGTGCCTTTAAAAGCTTTTGGAGGGCTTTTTTCTCTTTTTTTTTCTTTTTTTTTTTTTTTCTTTTTCCCCTGAAGAGGACAGCAATGCCAACAAGGGATAATTTGATGGATTACTCTGCAGGGCTGAGGGGCTCTCCTTAATCCCCTTTGTGGGGCTGTTGGAGGAGACGCGGAGCAGAAGCCCCCAGCCCCAGGCAGAGAAAAGGCAGCTCAGCAGGGTGGGTTTTACACTCTGACACATAAATACAGGCCCTGGTCATGTGGTGCTGGATATAATCTGTGCCCGTCCCCACGCCGAGGAGAAGGGGGCACCTGGAGGGGGCTTATTTTTTCCCCCTTTCCAGTTTAATTTACATTTTGATTCTTCTGCTTAAAAAAGGAAAAAATAATAATAATAAGCAGAGAAGAAAGGCCCGGGGGAGAGGTTGATTTGGATCAAGTGCCAGGGGTGATGGGCACAGTCTTTAAAGAGCAGAAATGAGTGAAAAGCAGAAGCAGATCATCTCATTTCCCCTCCTTCTCCGGAACGGGGGCTCCTCTCATGAATAAAAGCAAGAGCCTGGGTCGTGCAGCAGCAAAACAAAGCTGTGGCTCTGCTGTGGAGCCAGCCAAGCTTGTCTGGAGGGCTGGAGCTGCCTCAGCAGACCTGACGCCGGCTCAGGGGAGCGTGACCAGGAGGGCTGAGGCTCTGGGGCTGAAGTGCTGCTGCTTTTGGCTGTGTTGAGTGTGTTGAGGAGGCTGGGAGGTTTTGCTTGATGAACTTTGGTGAGGAGATGCCAGTCCTGAGTGGGTAAAACGCTGCCAGACCTGCCGTGCACCAGCACAAATCCCAGCCCAGGCTGGAGATCCCTCTGCAGCTGAGCTGGGCTTTACTGGGGCTTTTCACCCCATCACACTGACCTGAGCTCACCTTTGGGGTGCTCCTGGTGAGGTGAGGCTCATCCCAGCAGCCCTGGCCCCTGCTGGCTGCAGGACTGGGGGTGCCCAGCTCCCGTTGTGCTCGGCTCCAGCCGTGCCCAGCTCCAGCCATGCCCAGCTCCAGCCGTGCTCCTGGCATGGATGGCCTGGGCAGCCCGAGGGCAAAGCCCAGCCAGGAGCAGGGAGCTGCTGGCCCTGCCGTGGCCCTGGGCTCATGTCTGTCCCCCAGAGAGCTGCAGCAGTGTCACCGTGGCCTCTGCCGAGTCTGTGACCCCGTTAGTCACAGGGGGCTCCAGTTTGGAACGGGAGGAGGAGGAGGAGGAGGAGGCCTGGCTGGAGCTGGCCGCTCTTTGCTGGGAGGAAGGCTCCTGGCAGGGGCAGTTCCTGTGCCACAGGAGGGTGCAGGCTGTGGGACAGGGCTCTGGGATGGGGTCAGAGCATCCCTGCAGTGTGAGGTCTGAGGGTGAAGGACAGGCAGGACAGAGCTTCCTCCACGCTGCCAGCATTCCCTCTGGGCTGTGCATTCCCAAATGGAGGTGCCCTCGGCTGAGTGTCTGTGCCAGGGGCCCCTCTGTGCCCTGAAGGACTCAGGATTTCAGCCCTGGATGCAGCAGGATCCCTCGTAGGGGGGTGCAGAGGTTCCAGTGAGGCAGGAGAGAGCTGTCCCCCAAATCCAAGGGTGTCCCTGGGGAAGCTGGAGCTGTCACTGGGAACTGCCCTTCTGTGACTCCCATGGACTCAGGTCCTGGCTGCTGGGCTCTGCCGTGGGGATGAGGGAGGGAATCCCAAACTCCTGAGGGGGTTTCCAGGCTGCTGCTCTTTCCCTGAGAATGGAGCCCCGGGGCTCCAAGGAAGTTAATTCAGAGAGCCCAAATCAGTCACCCTTCTCCCCTCCCCGAGCTGTGAATGGGGTCAAGGAGATTTGGGAGGGGAGGAGGGCCGGGAGGGGGTCAGGAGAGGTCAGGTGAGTGCTCCATTCCATCCCGAGGAGCCTGCCAGAGCTATTCTCCATGGTGCATTTCCCATTCAGCGGCGCTGAATGGACACTGATAGCTGTGAAAGGCCCTGGCTGCTCTGAGCTCTCTCCCCCTGAGCTCTGTGCCACCCTTTCTTCCAAAGGGCTTCAGGGAATTCATAAAGAGCCCCTCGGAAGGTTGGAAATGTCACGTTGGGGTTGTGAATGGGAACTGTTTGCCTGTCCCTCTCTCTGGGTGCCATTCATGGGCAGGGAGGGTGAGGACCTGAATCACCTGGGCACTGCTGGGTTGGAGCAGCCCCACCTCAGCCAAGGGATTTCCTTTCCTAAGGGAATAAGGCAGTCCTGGCAGGTCAGGAATAATTAATAATAAAATTATCAAATGGTTTGGGGGTTGTGAGGGATCTTAAATCTCATTTTGTTCCATTCCCTTGTCACATGCAGGGACCCCTTCCACTATCCCTGGCTGCTGCAGCCTGGGCTTGGACACTTCCAGGGATGGAGCAGCCACATTTTCTCTGGGAAACTTATTCCAGTGCCTCAGCATCCTCACCCTGAACCAAATTTTCCCTGCTGTCTGATCACTGCTGTTTGTTGAGCTGTGAAGGAGGTGCACAACCACTACAAATCAAAGCCTACATCAACATCATCTCTTGGCCCCTCTGCACCAGCAGCAGAGATTATGGAGTAGCAGGACATGGATTCTTCCAGGAATAAATGAGTTTTTCTCTGCCAGGTAAGTACACCCACATTTTGTCTTTAAAATAACCAGTCCTCCTCTTCACTCTGAGCACTGCTGAGTTGTGATTCCCTCTAAGACCCTGTGTTGGGAAGATTTAGGAGACTGGGAGGAGAAGAGGCTTCTTTGTGTGTGTCCATCAATGCCCTGCACATCCACCTTTTCCAGGTGGTTTTTCCTAAAAGCTTCCCTGGCTTCACCCTGTCTGCCTTTGTCCAGCAAAGCTTTGCTCCTGCCCTGGACCCGCCCTCCTACCTGGCTGCCAGGTGAGGCAGCCTCTGGGAGTTGATCTGCTGTTTCTCTGCAGGGAAAGGGCAGGAAAAATTTGGTTTGCAAGCTTTAAAAGCAAACCAGAAAGGTTTAAAAGCAAACCGTGGCTTTGGAGATGGTTTGGGTTTTCTAAAAGCAAACCAGAAAGCCGTGGCTTTGGAGATGGTTTGGGTTTTTTAAAAGAGAGCCGTGGCTTTGGAGATGGTTTGGGTTTTTTACAAGAAAGCCGTGGGTTGGAGACGGTTTGGTTTTTTTAAAAGAGAGACGTGGGTTTGAGATGGTTTGGATTTTTAAAGGAAAAAAGGGTTTGAGATGTTTTGGCCCTCCCTGGGGAGGGAGGAGGAAGAGCAGCAGCTGATGTCCCATGGCACGCCAGCTCTGGGAGCAGCTGTGGGACAGCCCCACATGTGGCTCCCTTCTGCTCCTGAGTGCTGGAAACCTCAAAAAAATCCCTTTTTTGGGTCTGCTGTTGCCCTTGTCAAGGTGCTCCAACCCTGTTCCTGTTGTGGGAATTTGGGGAAATGAGGCTGGAGGGTGAGAAGTGCCAGTGTCACCTGCACCAGCTGCCCCCATGGGGCTGGGGAAGGTTCCCCAAATCCCTCTGGGATGGGCAGGGTGCTGCCAGCTCCCCTGGGTGAGTGAAATGCTGCTGTTCCACCAGGATCTCCAAGTTGGGAATGGATTTTCCTGACTCCTTCCATGCCAGAGCAGCACAGTCCAGGGCATAAACCCCCCTGGGAAAGATTGGATTAGGGGTTTGAGGAGAGGGTGTTTGGTCCTGCTGCTGCTGGGGCTGTCACTCAGGGCCTGCAAAGCTGCAGGGACATCTTGTTGCCTTTAAAAACAAAATACCAACCCCACGTGCTAAATCTCTGCTGGAGCACCAGCAGATCAGCAAAGGAGGGTGATAAATGTGAATTTTCGGGCAAAATGCAGGTGTGAGCCCAGAGCTGGGGTTTCCTCAGGGCAGCACCTGTGAGGGGGTGCCAGCAGTGTTTGCTCGGGCTCAGCGAGGGGCCCGGGCACAGGAGTGGCACGGTGACAATAACGCTGCTGTTATCAGCAGAAAGGGAGGGCCCTGAAACCAAACCTGTGCTGGGTTCCACCTCTGCTGCCCTGCAAACACTGCAGCAGCCTCTGCTGAGCGCCTGGGCTGGGCTGCAGGGAGCACCTGCAGGTGAGTCCTGGCTCCCTGAGCCTCCCAAACCTCCCTTTCCCAGCCCAAATCAGCAGTTCAGGTGATTCCCCTGCCCAGCACAATTCCCTGTCTCTATTCTGTGGGAAAAAATGAAAGAGTGATGAATGGGTATTGGGATGAAGTTCAGCTCAAACAGGAAAGTTCATCATCTGCTGCAGTTTTATCTACAGCTTTATTGCAGTTGAGACTTCTCATCTCTGGCTGTTCATGATTATTGATTGCTCCAGGGATTTACTTTCTCCTTGAAGCCCTCGGAGGGTGTGGAGGGGGAGGAGAGGTCTGTTCCTACCTGCAGATAAGAAATCCAGCTCTGCCTCCCAGCTGGAATTCTCAGGCATTGGACAGACCCCTGCTGCCTCCCCAGTGCTCTGCCACAGCAGCAAAAGGGAAGAAACCAACTTCTAATCTGTGTGAGGCATCTTTCACTGGGTGTTTGGGGTTTCTTTTGGGGTAACTCCCCCTCTCTGAGTTCTCCAGACACAGACCACAGCAGGCAGTGGACATTACATCCCCCTCTGAGGTCTGAGTGTCTTGGTTAATTTTCCTTGTGACTCTGGGAGCTGCTGGAGCTGAAATTCCCCATGCCGGGGCTGTGCTCCAGCTGGGCCCCCCTGACCGAGCTGGGCTGGCACATCCTGTGTGGAACCCACATCTGAGCAAGGTGGGCGCTGCCCCCGGCGCTTCCTGGGCTGAAGGGATGCTCAGCCCGGCCCGGGCTTCCTTTGAAGCTGCTTCTGGTGATTAAAGCAAAACCGTTCCCCCTTTGTTTGCTGTTTGACCTTGGGCGAGGCGGTTGTTGAAAGGAGGGATCTTGTGTGACAGTTGAGGGGAAGTGCAGGGTCCCCAAAGGGGAATAATCCCTCTTTATTGAGTGGCACTGGCAGCTCCTGAGCTCAGGAGTGGCACTTTCCAGCACTGAGAAAGTGATGGAGTGACAGCTGAGCCTCATCCCCACCCTGGCAGCCTCCCCCAGCCTCCCCCTCGTGGGTTATCAGCTGATGGTGACAGAGAGAAAAGTGACAAAACTCGGGGGTCTGTACCTGCCTGCACACACCTGTGCGGTGATAGAGGGCAGGGGGGGCTCAGGGGGCACTGACCTCACCAGGCCACCTCCCCCAGGTGTTTTTAGTAAATTTTAGTAAATGTAGTAAATTTTTAGTAAATTTTGCTGGGCTGGGTGCTGGGGAGCTTGGAGGGTTTCTGTCATTTGGGACTGAGAGGCGTCTGCTCCCTGGTGCCCTGGCTGCTCAGCCCCTGGCCCCATCCCCTGGCCTCTCCCCTCCAGAGAGGCTGGAGAGAAGGGAGCAGTTACAGGGCAAATAAATGACTCAGTCTAATGAGTAAGGTAATTGCCATTTGCTGTTAGATGAGGCTAAAGTGGGTCAGGTTTGTTTGTGAAACTCCACGGAGGCACCGACTGTTCTCCGTGCCCCATCCAGGGCTGGAGGTGGCATTTGGGTGAAATCGCTTCCCCTGGAGCCTGGGAGCAGCACGGGGGTGTCCTGGTCACCAGGACCTCTGGGGATGAGCCCGTGTGGCTGCAGGCACTCCCCTCATCCTTGGAGGGGGCTCTTGAGTGATTCCCCTGTGGGAGGAGACCCCAAATCTCTGTGTCTCTGCCATCTCCGTGAGGTGGCAGGACAGGACACAGAGGTCATCAGTCCTTGAGGGCAGGATTGGGTTTTCCCCAACCCTGTCTCAAAAAAAACCAGGATTGGGTTTTCCCAAACCCTGTCTCACCTGTCACAAACCCTTGGGGACAAACCTGGCAGGGATGGAACTTTCATCCTTTCACCTGCCCCTCTCCTGGCCCCTCCCCAGCCTGTCCCTTTCTGTGGTGACACATCCATGTGGCCCCTGGTTTTACCCCACGATGCCTCAGGGACAAACCTGGCAGGGATTGAGCTTTCATCCTTCCACCTCTCCTGGTGGGATGGGCACTGTCCCTTTCAGCAGCGACACATCCATGTGCCCCTGGTTTTACCCCACAAACCTTTGGGGACAAACCTGGCCAGGATGGAACTTTCATCATTCCACCTTCCTGGCCTGGTGGGATGGGGACTGTCCCTTTCAATGGTGACACATTAGTGTGGCCCCTGGTTTTACCCCACAACCCCCTGGAGATAAACTTTTCAGGGATGGAGCTTTCATCATTCCACCTTCCCGGCCTGGTGGGATGGGGACTGTCCCTTTCAGCAGTGACACATCCGTGTGGCCCTGGTTTTACCCAGTTCCCTGCTGTGTTTAACTCCCCACAGACCCCAGCCTGTGAGCAGCAGGGGAAGCCTGCAGTGGGATCCCTGCTGGGCTCTCCGCATCCCACAAGAAGAGGAAGAGGAAAAGACGGTTCCTTCGCCGTTGATAAAATGGGAAGCAGCATCTCCCCAGCAGCCCGGGACGGGAAGCCGCAGTCCTTGCCTGGGGGGCGTCCCTGGGAGCTGTGCAGCTGGCAGGACACAGCCCTGTGCCACTGAGGGCTCGGGGCTGGGGACAGCATGTCCTTCCAGAGCCGCAGGACCCAGCTGCTGCTGGTCAACTCGCTGACCTTCGGGCTGGAGGTGTGCCTGGCTGCTGGCATCACCTACGTGCCACCGCTGCTGCTGGAGGTGGGCGTGGAGGAGAAGTTCATGACCATGGTTTTGGGTAGGCAGCTTTGTCACCTCTCTGAGGTGTTTTTTTTTTTTTGTTTTAAACCTTGCAGTCTGGAGGGTGGGGGTGAGTGAGGGCAGGGAGAGTTACCCCTGCAGGGGCTGTGACCCACTGAACCCTCCCAAACTGACCAAGCATCCCTTTTAGGAGCGCACAGGGACCAGCTGTGTCCCTGTAACACCCCCTGTCTCTTTCCCAGGGATAGGCCCTGTCCTCGGGCTGGTTTTTGTGCCCCTGATCGGCTCGGCCAGCGACCACTGGCACAGCAGCTACGGCCGCAGGAGACCTTTCATCTGGGTGCTGTGCCTGGGCGTGCTGCTCAGCCTTTTTGTCATCCCCCACGCCAGCAGCCTGGCCAGCCTGTGTGCCCTCAACCCCCGGCCTCTGGAGATCGCCTTCCTCATCGTGGGCATCGGGCTGCTGGATTTCTGTGGCCAGGTGTGCTTCACCCCTCTGGAGGCCCTGCTCTCCGACCTCTTCCAGGAGCCGGACAACTGCCGCCAGGCCTTCTCCGTGTACGCCTTCATGGTCAGCCTGGGGGGCTGCATCGGCTACCTGCTGCCCGCCATCGACTGGGCCTTCCTGGCGCCCTACCTGGGAGGCCAGCAGAGCTGCCTCTTCAGCCTGCTGGCCCTCATCTTCCTCGGCTGTGCGCTGGCCACGCTCTTTGTGACGGAGGAGGCCGCGCAGGGGGACGTCGCGGACGGGCCGGCGCCCAAGGACGCGTCCGCAAGGGCGGCGCTGTGCTGCTGGCGGCGGGGGCCGCGCGCGCCGCAGGGCCGGCGGCCGCTGCAGGCGGGCAGGAAGCTGTGCCTGCTGCTGCCGCGGCTGCACGGCCTCTGCTGCCGCGTCCCCAGCGCCATCCGCCGCCTGTTCGTGGCCGAGCTCTGCAGCTGGATGGCTCTCATGACCTTCATGCTGTTCTACACGGATTTCGTCGGGGAGGGGCTGTACCACGGCGTGCCCAGGGCCAAGCCGGGCACCGAGGCCAGGCGGCACTACGATGAAGGTGAGGAGCCAGGGAGGGAGTAAGGGGCTCCGGTCTTCAGAGTGGGGAATCAGGAGGTGAAACAGAGCAGTTGTCTTGGTTTGGAAAGCCAGGTGTGTGCTAAGGAAGGCAGGAGCCTGCCCTGAAATGGGAAATGTAAACCCCCTCCCTCCAAATTGCTATTATTTGTATTATTTATATATATGAACACTGAGAGAGTCAGAACACACCTGACACCCTGGGGGTCAGGGTGCTGGCAGCAGTCCCATTGGAATTGTGGCTGCAGCCGTCCTGCAGTGCCAGGGGTGGTTCTGCTGGAGCAGGGATCCTGTAGAAGGGTGGAGTCTTCCTCTGAAGATCCAGTGGAAGAGGCAGCTGCTGTTCCTCTGGGAAATCCAGTGGAGAAGCCGTGCTGGTGTTCCAGAATCTCAGATTCTATCCAGGTAGGAATGCTTGGCTCCTCCCCTGGGCTCACATCTCCCATGGATGCTGTAGTTCTTATCAGCCATGCAGGGACATTCCACAGCCTGTTATCAGCAGATGTCCCCCCTGAGAGAGGAGTGGGTGTGGAAGAGATAAAGAAAACTGCCTAATTAACAGAAGACAGCTGCCATACAGATGGCAAATGGAATACAATCTGCTTGGCAATCCAGGACAACAGTTTATTAGGAAAAGGTGTAACTTTGATAGCCTGACTTGCTAAGTTGAGGCCTGATTGGTCTCAAAGTGAAAACCTCTCACCCCATTGGTGAGCTATGAACAGCACACTCTGGAGAACCTACAAACAGTGGTTACAGAAAGAGAGATAATAATTGTTTTAATTCTTTCCTCTACCTTTCCCACAGCTTCTCACAGCTTCCCAGGATTTTCCTATGAGAACTGTGTCTCTGTTCAGGGGATATGTGATTAATAATTAATAATTAGCATTGACTCTATGATTCACAGAAGGCTGATCAATTACTTTATTAGTCTTATCATATTATTCTATTATTAAGAAACCCATTGCTTTTATAGACACAGCTGGACCTAATTGGTCCTCCAATCTAAGCACCATTGGCTAATTAAGAAACCACCCTTTGGTAAACAAATCTCCATAACACATTTTACATGTTCACAGCAACAGGTACAGCAAGTGGAGATAAGAATTGTTTCTCATTCTTTTCTCTGATCTTCTCACAGCCTTGGGAAAGCTCTGCCTCTCTCTGTGGCCAGAGAGCTGCTGCCACATTCCCTGGGGTACAAACGTTTCCTGGGAGCTGGGGATGGGCACAGCTCTGTTGATAATACCAAAAAAAAGCTGCAGCAAAGCTGGCTTTCTGCGGATAGGTCAGGAAAGAACATTTTCCCATGGCTCCCAGAGCGTGGCACAGGGCACCAGGTTGGGAAACACCTCCTGGTTCTTCCCAGCACGGATCTGGCAGGGCAGCCCTGGCCTGGGGCTGGGCTGCTGAGTGGCAGAAGGCTCTGGCAGGTTGCACAGGGAGCAGGATGGAGCTGGCTCTGTCTGCAGGCTCTGCTGGAGAGCTCCTGGCACTGCACTGCCCTCCTTTCCCAGCGAGGGCTGAGGGTGCTCCCGTCCTTGGGGAGCAGGCTGTTGTGCTCCATAGGAATGAGGTGGGATTTGCTGCTTCTCCCCTGCATGCTGCTGGGAGATTCCCACCTCCCAGCTGCTTCTGGAGCCCTCCAGCAGCTCTCCCAGCTCTCAGCCCCTCTCCAGTGCCTTAGAGCTGCTCACAAGCCTGTAGCTGCCACATCCCCAGGCTGGGACGCTCCTCCAGCAGCCCTTCACCTGCCCACAGGTGTTACCTGCTGGCCCTTTTTGGCTGTTGCCTTGTGCCAGAGCCTTGACTCCCTTCCTAACCACTCTTTTGGTCTCCCTAATCCAAATATTTTATTCTGGAGGCACCTTCCTGTAGTTTTGCACTCGGAGGGCCCTGCAGCACACTGCCCCTTTGTGCTGGGTGTCTGTTTAACTTAGAGGCAGCTTAATTATTGTTGAACACTTGCACTGTTTAGCTCCCAGCAGGTCAGCCCTCCATTGTGCTGGCTGTCATAGAAACATGCGTTGAGTAATGATCCCTGCTTCAAAGAGTTAATGGCTTTAATTCCCTGAAATCTGAGCGATCTTTGTGAGAGGGTAAGGTCCGGATTGCCACCGGATACCGCAGCTGGGAGCATGTTCTGTACTTTACCTTGGCTCAAGCACAATTCCTCCTTGCCTTTGTTCTGCTGCTGCCTTTGGCATCAGATAACAACGGATCCTGGGTCAGCAGCAGGTGACAGGGCCTGGGGCAAGAGCAGGAGGAAGGGACAAACAGGGACATCCTGCCAAAGGCTGGGGTGGCATTTGGGCTCCCACGGCTGGGCTGGGGTGCCCACGAGGCAGGGAGGGGCTCTGGGGGGTGGCTGCTGCAATCCTGGGGTCTGGGGGTGATGCTGCTCTGCTCCCCGAGCCAGCCCAGCCTGCCTGGGCTCCCTGGGCCTCGCTCTCTGCTTGGGAGTTCGGGGCTGAGGCAGAGGCAGTTTGGGTTTGGGGTCTGGGACTGATGGAGAGGGAGGGATGTTTGGGGCTTGGGACTGACAGGGAGGGATGTTTTGGGGTTTGGGACTGATAAGGAAGGACGTTTAGGGGTTTGGGACTGATGGAGAGGGAAGGATGTTTTGAGATTTGGGACCAAGGGAAGGATGTTTCTGGAGTTTGGGACTGACAGGGAAGGATGATTTTGGGGTTAAAGAGTGATGGAGAGGAAAGGATGTTTTTGGGATTTGGGACTGAGAGAAGGATTTAGGACAGAGGGAAGGATGTTTTTGGGGCTTGGGACCAAGAGAAGGATGTTTTTGGGGTTTGGAATCAAGAGAAAGACGTTTTTGGGGTTTGGGACTAAGAGAAGGATGTTTTTGGGGTTTGAGGCTGGGAGAAGGATGTTTTTGGGGTTTGGGACTAAGAGAAGGATGTTTTTGGGGTTTGAGGCTGGGAGAAGGATGTTTTTGGGGTTTGGGACAGAGGGAAGGATGTCTTTGGGGTTTGGAGCCAGGAGAAGGATGCCTGGCTGTGTGAATCCGGGGCAGCCAGGGCAGTGGCCATCCCCTCTCCCCCCAGGTGTCCGCATGGGCAGCCTGGGCCTCTTCCTGCAGTGCATCACCTCCATCTTCTTCTCGACAATCATGGACCGGCTGGTGAAGCACTTTGGGACACGGGCAGTGTACCTGGCCAGCGTGGTGTTCTTCCCTGGGGCAGCCTTTGTCATGTGCCTGTCCCACAGTGTCACCGTGGTCACCATCTCCGCCGCCCTGACTGGATTCACCTTCTCTGCCCTCCAGATCCTGCCCTACACGCTGGCATCCCTCTACCACCACGACAAACAGGTGGGGATCTGCTCCAGGGCAGCCTGGCCCTGCAGATTTTTCTATTTTTCCTGTGTTTTAGGTTTCTCACCTCATCTCTCAAAGTGGACCTCTCAAAGTGGACCTCTCAACCATAAATTGGTCTGGTTTAGTTATCCCCGTGTGAATTCTGCAGCTCTGCCAGCCTGAGGGGCTACAAAACCCAAGGATTTTCAGCCCTCACAGGTCCTGCTTTCCAGTTTTCATCCACAGCACCAGGATCAGTAAAATGAAAGCCCAAGCTCTTCCTATTCCCTTAGCTCCAAGATAAAGAAACCTTGTGAAACTTGTGACACCAGCACAAAAGCTCCTAACCCTGTCCCACAGATGTTATCCTTGTGGAGAAGTCCTAGGAGGTTCCTGAGTTGCACACAGGATTAATGGGAGTTCCTCTTGTGCTGCAAATGCAGAATTAATTTGTGGTTTGAGAGCAGCTCTTTCATCCCAAGGGCAGTGGTTGGCTGTGCTGTGGAGTAAGTGGGAGTTGTTACCACAGGCATCCAGATGTTCCCATTGAACAAACCCTTCGGAACAGCCCATCCCAATTGGCACCAGGAGTCCTGACAGAATGGAGGGGGTGAGGGAATGTTCAGCTTGGCAGGAGCTGCAGCTTGGCTGGGATCTCCCATGGATGTTTTATCAATGGAGTGAAACCCAAACTCCACAGGCTGGGAAGGGGAAGGCCACATTCCCCAGGCTTTGCCAGAGGCTTGGCAGGGAAAGGCAGGGAAGGCACAGCTGCCTTTGGTCTCTCCTGCCCCTGCTCTGCTGGTGTGAAAATGCTCTCTGGGAACACTCCAGAGACCTCACAGCGTGAGCAGAGCAAGCTAAAAATGGGTGAGAAGGAAAAGATTTTGGTTCCCTCTGCCCCCTTTTTTCCTGGCTGGAGTGAGGAGGATCTGGGCAGGCAGATGAAGCAGCTTGGTTGAGGTCTGGTGCAGAGCTGAGAAAAGATCCCTTCCCTGAGTTCCCAGGACTGTTGTGTCCCAGCTGGTGGCACTTCTAACATCCCAGATGAGAAGTGGCTGCTCATGCTGGGCTCTGGGTGTGGGTTCCCAGTCACCCACCCCACAAACCCCAGACATTCCTGTTTGCCCTGCCCTGGGTGCCCGATCTCCCAGCAGAGCCTGGCCCTCCACTCCTGCCCTGCCCCAGGTGATTTCAGGGTGGGCTCAGTGCAGGTTCCTTTGGCACCCAGTGAGGAGGTGACAAAAGCAGGAATTGTCCCCAGGCTGGCTTTGGGCTGTTGAGCCCCAGAGCTTGAGCACAGCCCAGGCCTTGGCTGGCTTCCCCTGTGAGTCAGGGCTGCTTGGCATCCCGTGCCAGTGGGGAAGAGCCAGCCTGGCTCCAGAGCCCATCTCACGTGGGCCAGGCTCAGGCTGGCACTCCCCTGAACACACACAGAGCTCTGGTTTTGCTCTCCTGCACAAAAACAAGGTCCCCTTGGATTCCCAGCTCCTTCCTCACTCACTTTCAGACTCCCAACTCCTTCCTCACCCACCTTTCAGTCCCAACTCCTTCCTCACCCACCTTTCAGTCCCAGCTCCTTCCTCACTCACCTCCAGAGTCCCAAGTCCTTCCTCAGTCACCTCCCTGGTATTTCCCACAGGTATTTCTCCATAAATTCAAGAGGAAAGAGGAGGAAGACTCCGCTCTGCTGGACAAGAAATCAGCCTTCTCCAAAGGGCTGCTCTCCAGCCAGAAACTGTCTTACCAGAATGGCCACGCTGGGAGCCTCTTCTCCTCCTCCTCCTCCTCTTCCTCCCCCTCCTCCTCCTCCCCATCCTCCCCTCCAGCCGTGTCCAGCTCTGCTCTGTGTGTCAGCTCCTCCTGCGACGTCTCCCTGCGGATCATGGTGGGGGAGCCGGAGCTGGGGGCTCCTGGCCGGGGGATCTGCCTGGACCTGGCCATCCTGGACAGCGCCTTCCTCCTCTCTCAGGTGGTGCCCTCGCTCTTCATGGGCTCCATCGTGCAGTTCACCCAGTCTGTCACTGCCTACATGGTGTCAGCCGCTGGCCTCGGGCTGGTCGCCATCTACTTCGCAACCAAAGTTGTCTTTGACAAGGCTGACATGGCCAAGTGCTCCGTGTGACAGCGGGGCAGCCACGTGGGTGGCAGAGCCAGCTCTGTGTGTGTGTGTGTGTGTGCCCACGGGGCCACTCGTGGGGTGCCTCGTGTGGCACTGGCTGTCCCCGAGCTGGTGCTGCCGCCCCGGGCATGGCTCTGGGGCTGGGGGCAGCACGGGGTTAATCTCAGGTGTAAATAAGAGGCTTTGGGGTGTTGTCCTCAGGGCCTGAAGTGCTCTCCAAAGGTGCCTTTAGCAGAGGGAAGCACGGCACAGCAGCACCAAAGGGGTCCTGCAGGGGGAAAAGGGAATTTTTTGGGGTTTCCCTCTGGTAACGGGTCGTGTTCCTGAGCAGGAGCAGCACAGGGAGGGGCTCAAGCACTGCCTCCTCTCCTCTCCTCTCCTCTCCTCTCCTCTCCTCTCCTCTCCTCTCCTCTCCTCTCCTCTCCTCTCCTCTCCTCTCCTCTCTTCCTTTTCCTCTCCCCGTTTGTTGTAGTTTTACCCCACTTCTTGAGCAATGTTTCAGCAAATGGGGCACTGGCAGGAGATTTCCTGGGGGAAGCAGCAGCAGGGCAGCCGAGGTTTGGCCGTGGTGCCGAGGGGGTGCCCAGGTGTACCCCCAGTGCCCTCCTGGCCTTCCCCACCTCCACCCAAAACCATCCAGGAGAAAAGTTACTGTGCCTTGTTTTGGGAAAAACAAGGAACGTCCCATCAGGACCAGTTCCAAAAGGTGACTTAACCTTTACCTATGTACCAGCTTACATCAGATAGAGAGAACTTCTTTTATTTTTATTTTTTTTCAGTGATTGTTTTTACCTTTCTTCACACAGTTCTCAGTCTCTCCTCACCTCAGTGCCTGCATTTGCTCTCTCCCCTCATCAACCCAGGCTGTTGTGCTTCTTCCACACGTGGCCCCTAAAAGGTGCTGCCACACACAAGGGAAACCAGTCCCCAGAGGGGTTCTCAGCCTTGTGCCAGTGAAGCAGAGCAGGAGGAGCTCTCCTGGAAGGCCTGGGGGAGCTGCTGACGAGTTCAGCTCAGACCTGGAGCTGCTCACTGCCCCTGGCTGCTTGGGCGTTCTTCAAATGTCTTTTATTTCCAGTCAGGAATCCGTAATCTCACAGAGGCAGAGCAAAGCCCTTCAGAGTGATGCAAAGCACCTCTTGCTGCCCTGACCCAGGGCCCAAAGGTCCCTGCAGGGATGCCCAGCTTGTTCTCCAGACCCATCCCCAGGTTCTTCTGATCCATCCCTCCAGGGATGCCCAGGTTGTTCTGGCTCCCATCTCTCCAGGGATGTCCAGGTTCTTCTCCTGATCCATCCCTCCAGGGATGCCCGGGTTGTTCTGGCTCCCATCTCTCCAGGGATGTCTAGGTTCTTCTCCTGATCCATCCCTCCAGGGATGCCCGGGTTGTTCTGGCTCCCATCTCTCCAGGGATGTCTAGGTTCTTCTCCTGATCCATCCCTCCAGGGATGCCCGGGTTGTTCTGGCTCCCATCTCTCCAGGGATGTCTAGGTTCTTCTCCTGATCCATCCCTCCAGGGATGCCCGGGTTGTTCTGGCTCCCATCTCTCCAGGGATGTCTAGGTTCTTCTCCTGATCCATCCCTCCAGGGATGCCCGGGTTGTTCTGGCTCCCATCTCTCCAGGGATGTCTAGGTTCTTCTCCTGATCCATCCCTCCAGGGATGCCCGGGTTGTTCTGGCTCCCATCTCTCCAGGGATGTCTAGGTTCTTCTCCTGATCCATCCCTCCAGGGATGCCCAGGCTGATTTCCTGACCCATCTTCAGGTTCTTTTCCTGTCCCATTTCTCCAGGGATGCCCGGGCTGTTTTCCTGACCCATCTCCCCAGGGCTGTTCTGGTTCCCATCTCTCCCTGACCCATCTCCAGGTTTTTTTTCCTGTCCCATTCCCCCAGGGCTGCCCAGCTTGTTCTGGCTCCCAGCTCCGAGTCCCCCTGTCAGTGCCACTCCCTGTCCCCAGTGGCCCAGCTGGGACAAATCTGCTGCTGGCAGATTCCTGCCCCTCCAAGAGGAGCTGGCCCAAGTCAGGAACGATCCCAGGTCAGGAAGAAAGGCTGGATTGGTGCTGGGAGCCCCCAAACTCAGCAGTGCCCAGCCCTGCCTGGCCTAAACGAGCTCTTTGGGACTCTTTTTTCCTTTGTGGAGGTGTGTGGGCAGCCAGAGGCGCTTGTGAGGTTGGGCTGGAGGGTGAAATGTTGCTATTTTGGCAGAGTTTTGTCAGCCTGTTCCTTGGCTGGGTGACTCCCCTGCTGTCTGAGCCGGGCCCTCAAAGGTTTGGGATCGTCCCTTTCCCGTCAGGGGTCACTGTTTTTGTCTGAGTTCTTCTCAAATTAAAGGCTGCCAGCCTCCCTTTCCCACAGTGCTGACTTGCAGCTGCTTTGGGGACAGATTTGGCACTGCCTTAACCACTTCCAGAAACAGTTTTGGGGTCTGGACTTCCTACCCTGGGCTCTGTCCGCTGCAGGCTGCAGCAGGAAGGATTTGGGACAAAATCCTATTGCCAGAGCTGGGGTGTCCTGGAATAAATTCCCCCCTGACCCATGACTGAAAAGCCCTTTATTTTGAGTATTTCTCCTGTAAATGTGAGGAACTTTCCCTGCACAGAGGCTGCTCTGATGCTCAAATGCTTTTGATAATTTAAGTGCCTAAAGTGCTTCCACACTGAGCTTCAGGTGAAGGGGTTTGGTGGGAAAGGGCTCAGATCCTTCATTTCAGGTGAAGGGATTTGGTGGGAAAGGGCTCAAATCCTTCATTTCAGGTGAAGGGGTTTGGTGGGAAAGGGCTCAAATCCTTCATTTCAGGTGAAGGGGTTTGGTGGGAAAGGGCTCAGATCCTTCACTTCAGGTGAAGGGGTTTGGTGGGAAAGGGCTCAGATCCTTCATTTCAGGTGAAGGTGTTTGGTGGGAAAGGGCTCAAATCCTTCATTTCAGGTGAAGGGGTTTGGTGGGAAAGGGCTCAAATCCTTCACTTCAGGTGAAGGGGTTTGGTGGGAAAGGGCTCAAATCCTTCATTTCAGGTGAAGGGGTTTGGTGGGAAAGGGCTCAGATCCTTCATTTCAGGTGAAGGGGTTTGGTGGGAAAGGGCTCGAATCCTTCATTTCAAACCCCCAGGTGAAAAACAGGGGGTTTCTCAGAGAGGGGCAGAGCTGGGGCTTATAGCAGGAGATCAGGGCAAGGGAGCAGGAGGATAAGGAAAAAGGGCTCAGATCCATCATTTCAAACCCCCAGGTGCAAAACAGAGACTCAGAGAGGGGCAGAGCCGGGGCTTATAGCAGGAGATCAGGGCAAGGGAGCAGGAGGATGAGGAAATCTTCGCAAAAATGGCTTTTTTTTGCTTCTTCTAAGAAAATTTCTGGTCAGGATCACATGTAAGACCAGGTCTGGGTAGGAGCATCTCTTCCCTGCTGTTCCTGATATTCCCTGTGTGACCACAGAATTTCTGTAGGATTTGCTCCTGTCTGGCTACAGGTTTGGGTACGAGCTCCTCAGAGCCGGCGAGCAGGAGCTTTTCTCTTCCTCACAGGTGAATCGTGCCTCACCTTTCCTTGGTGGAGTTTGGAACGTGGAGGAGGGATAAATTGTGTAAATTCCCGAGGGTGGGGAAGGACTGGGGGGATGGATGGATGCTGGTTTTCCTTTTTGAGGTCACATCCTGCCCGCGAGACGTTCGTGGTTTATTTATTCGCTAGAGTGAATATTTTGTATACGGCACCAGAGGAAGGCTTTTATTATAAATTTTTATGGAAAAAGGGGGGGAAAAAATAAAAGGTGGAAAAAGGGAAAAACGCCTGAGCTGGCCGCGGGGGGGCGCCACCACCGCGTGGGGAGGGGGCGTGGCCAAGGAATGACTGACAATGTGTGGGCGTGGCCAAAGAATTACGGACAGCGCATGGGTGTGACCAATGAATGACGCGCTGTGGTGGGCGTGGCAAATGAATGAGTGATGGTGCAGGGGTGTGGCCAGAGAATGACTGACATGGTGGGGGCGTGGCCAATTGTTGAGGGGTGGAGTTTGGGATGTGGCCAATGAATGATGGATGTGGCTGGGGTGTGGCCAATGAATGAGGGGAGGGGCTGAGAGCCTGGGCGTGGCCTGGCTGTCACTTTTGGGATGGGGACAGGCGGGAGTGCGGTCAGAGGGCGGGGCCAGTGAATGGGTGGGGCATGGGGAAGAGGGCGGGGCTTTACGTGGGGAAGAGTCAATGAGTGGGATTGGGGCGTGGCCAGGGACAAAGGGGCGGAATGAGGGTGGGGTAGATGGCAGGGTGGGGACATGGGCGGGGTTAGTGTTTTATGGGCGGGGAAATCGGCATAATGGGCGTGGCCAGGAGGGCTCCAGTGATGTCCCGGCTCCGAGTGGCACCGGTGTCCCCGCGGTGTCACTGTGGAGCCGCACAGCCGCTCCTTTTTCCCCAAAAAGCTCCGATCCCGCTCGCCCCGCCAGGTGCGGGACAAATCCCGAGCAGGAGCCGCTCCCGGCTGCTGTCCCCGGGGATTTGGTGACACGCTGTCAATCAAAGCCTCCGTGATTGAACCACGGCAGCCGGGAGTACCTGTGAGGATTCTGAGGAGCTGAGACCTTCCCTCCCCCTGCACGGCCATAAATGAGTGTTATTAATTATTACCAATCCTTATCTGATGTGTTATCAGCGGTAATGTTAAGCGCTGCGAGGCTGTGGCAGGGGGTCAGTGACACACAGTGACACAGCAGCACCCGGGGAACAGCCAGGGGTCACCCTTTCTGTGCGCCTGCAGGCTTTTTTTCATTTTGTTTTGGTGTTTATACATTTGAAGCCTTCCCCTGACCCAGGTGTTTCGTTCAGACCCAAAATCTCACGAAGTTTCTCCCGGACCAGAAGAACTCGGTGAGGCTTGGTGGGGCTCAGCCCAAAGCCATCCTCAGGGACCCCAAAGCCACGACAAGGACACACCTCACTCCTTGTCCCACCAGCAGCATCCGAGGGCTACAGCCCTGCCCAAAACCCCCTGCTGGGGGATCAAACCTGGATCCAGCTGGGTTCAAAACCTCCCACACCTGGATCCACGTGGGTTCAAACTCCCCCGCACACCGGGATCCCCCTGGATTTAAAATCCCCGCCCTGCATCCACCTGGATTTAAATCCTGCCGCACACCTGGATCCCCCCGGATCCAAACCCCCCCGGATTCCCGCGGCCCCCGCTCCCTGCAGGACTCTCCTCCTTTTCCCGTAGCGCTTCCCAGCAGTGCGTGGAACCAGCGGCGGGGTCGCGGGATCTCCTCCGGGAGCGGTTCCAGCGGGGACCGCGCCGGGCCATCCCGGTGTCCCTGCCGGGCCATCCCGGTGTCCCTCCCGGCTGGCTTTCCCGTGCCGGGCCATCCCGGTGTCCCTCCCGGCTGGCTTTCCCGTGCCAATGGGCCATCCCGGTGTCCCTGCAGGGCCATCCCGTGCCAATGGGCCATCCCGGTGCCTCTCCCGGCTGGCTTTCCCGTGCCAATGGGCCATCCCGGTGCCTCTCCCGGCTGGCTTTCCCGTGCCAGGACATCCCGGTGCCTCTCCCGGCTGGCTTTCCCGTGCCAATGGGCCATCCCGGTGCCTCTCCCGGCTGGCTTTCCCGTGCCAATGGGCCATCCCGGTGCCTCTCCCGGCTGGCTTTCCCGTGCCAATGGGCTCGGCGGCCGCGGCCGAGCCCTCGGCGGGGCGGGGCGGGCCGGGAGCCGCCCCCGGCGGAGCCGCGGGAGCCGCGGGCGGCGGAGCGGGGTAAGGGCGCGGGGGGCGCGGGGGTGCCGCTGCCGGCGCTCCCGGGACACCGGGGCAGGGCAGGGCAGGGGGGTGTGACCGGCAGCACCGGGCTCGGTGTGCCCAGCTCGCCCCGGCTCCGAGCCCCGCCGGGCTGGGGGCTGCGGTGGAGCCGGAGCCTCTCTTGTCCTTGGGATTTACACCGAGGGATCGGCCACGCGTGGCAGCGGCTGGGACCGGGGGTTTGTCCCCAGAGGCTCGGTTCTGCACGGCCCGGGTGGTTCCCGGAGGTTACAGGTGTTTGTTCTCGCTGCTCGGTCACGGGAGGGGGGCCGTGACCCTCGGCTGCGTTCCCAGCTCCCGCTGCTTGTTGGCTGACCTTGGGCAAGCGCTGCTCTCCATGTGCCCGGGCTGCACATGGGCTGCTCTCCTGGGGCTCTGGGCTTGCAAAAACTGCAGGAATACAAATGCAAAGGGAGGCTCGGGAACGGCGCTGCCCTTACCGCGAGGGACAGAGCCAGGGCTCCTTTCCTTGCGGTGCCGTTGGGGTTGGGTGACAGCGCCGGTGGCACTTTGCAAAGCGGATTGACAGGGCGGTGACACCTGTGACAGCTGCCTGTTGGCACGGAATGTGCCACCTTGCCCCACAGCAGCGCTCTGCCAGCTGGGGCATCACCAGTGCCCCAAATGAGACGGGAAACCGAGGAGCAGAGCGCTCCAAGAGCCTGCCCGGGGCTGCCCTGCTCAGACCTCCTGAGCCAGCAGCTCGACCTCTGCACCTTCCTGCCCCCCGGTCATGCATTTATTCCTGCTATCAGCTCAGCTGGAGGGTTGTGCTCCATGAGTTCAGAGCTGAATTCAGCTGTCCTGGGGGCATGCTGGAAGGATGGACATTCCTGAACTGCTCTGCAGGAGCTGCTTGGAAAATCAGGTTTTGGGACACTCTGGGAGAGGTAAACAGGAGCCTTTGGTAGCCAGAGGCGGGAGGCTTTCCCCGCAGAAAGAGGAGATGGAGAAGAAAAGACAAAAGATCCTGAAACTGGAGTGGAGCTGCCTGGAAGAGGTTGTTCAGAGCACAGATTTGGACTCCACGTGGTGGAAAATGTGAAGCCTGGAGGCTGAGATTGGCCTGAACACCTCCTCCCCTCTTGTGTGAGCAGTGACAATGACAGTCCCTGGGCAGCACTGGGAGTGCCCCTGCTTCTTGTTCCTGGCAGGTTTGGCACCACGTAGGGGTTCTTTCCTAAGGAGAAGAGCATTTATTTGGCATCCAGAGTGCTCCAAAATTCCCTCTCGCAGCTCTCAGGACCCTGAGGAGCGCTGATAACAAGGACTGGCCCGACTGGTTTGCAGCTCCACAGAAATCTCATGGAAAAAGTTCTGGAGGGATTTGGACAAAGGTTTTGGTTTTTTTTCCCCCTGGAAACTCCAATTCTGCATTAGATGCAAACAGGTCCCTGTGCCCTGGGTGGTTTGGTGCTCCAGAGCAGGACAGGGACAGGAACAGTGGCTGCTCTGGGGGCCTTGGGCACCTCCCTCCCAGGCCGAGCCCCAGCAGGACCTGGAGGGTCTGTGACAGTCACCAGAGACCTCCGGAGCACACAGCTCCCACCTGGACACGCTGAGCTCTGTCTCAGCTGTTTGCAAATGCGGGGTTTGTGTGGAGGTGACGGAAAGGAAAGGAAAGGAAAGGAAAGGAAAGGAAAGGAAAGGAAAGGAAAGGAAAGGAAAGGAAAGGAAAGGAAAGGAAAGGAAAGGAAAGGAAAGGAAAGGAAAGGAAAGGAAAGGAAAGGAAAGGAAAGGAAAGGAAAGGAAAGGAAAGGAAAGGAAAGGAAAGGAAAGGAAAGGAAAGGAAAGGAAAGGAAAGGAAAGGAAAGGAAAGGAAAGGAAAGGAAAGGAAAGGAAAGGAAAGGAAAGGAAAGGAAAGGAAAGGAAAGGAAAGTTGTGAGTGCAGCAGACAGGCCAAGGGCACCATCAGGAGGAGTCTGGGGACACCTCCAGTGTGGCTTTAATTAGTAATTCTGACTCTGGAGCGAGAATCAAAGAATTCCCTTTGTTTGGGCCCTGCTTTGCTCCAGCCGGGCTGGGCCGCTCTCCCACGTGCCCGAGGCTGGGCAGACCTGCCCGGGCAGAGCTGCGGCGTGTCCGGGCACCGCGGTGCCCCCGGCGCGGCTGAGCATCCCCAGCGCCCGGGGCTGGCTCGGTGTTACCTGTGCAGGTAGGCAGCCCTAACCCAGCCCTGTCTGTGCCAGGGCGTGCTCCTGCCCACGTCTGCAGCGTGCAGAAGCCCCAGGAGCCTCTCCAGGATCACAGTGAACTCCTGGCTCATCAGGAGCCATCCCCTGCGCAGAGCTGCCCTCGGGTGTGGGTGGCACAGGGAGGGATGAAGGGTTTCTTTGTGCGTTTTCACCTCCATAAACTCCCCAGAGAAGTTTGCTCCTGGGGGGACTCTGCCTCTTCGCTGGCAGCCAGCGGAGGAAAACGGTCAGCCCGTGTTTTTTCAGCAGCAGACTCTTTAAAAACAAAGGCGGCTGCCAGGTTCTGCTGTTTTCTTTTCGGTGCACGGCCCAGTTTTGTTAAAAGGTTGAGGTTTGCGTGTTTGTTTTCTCCTTTGGAAATAACCTCGCTGCCGTTCCCTTGCAGATGAACGAAGACTTCCCCAGCTGAGCTCTCCCAGCGGCTCCTGAGCCAAGAGCTGCGCGTGGGGAGGCACCAAATGGTCTCTGTGAGCTGCCAGGACCTGCTGCCCTCCCTGCCCGGCCCTTCCCTGCTCGAGAGCCTGGCCAGTGCCCTGCAGTGCAGGATGCCACCGTCCCTTCTGCCAGGACTCGGCGGTGACAGGACGTGTGGCCACCCGGAGGGCTCTGGGCACGTCCCGGTGGGTGGCACCGGCCACGCCGAGCCTGTCCCGCTGCCCAGTGCCAAGGAGGAGCCCCCCAAAGCCCAGCTCACCGAGGCTCAGCTCAGGCTGCCCGACTTCTGCCTCTCGCAGGACTTCATCCCCACGCTGGAGGAGATCGAGGAGTTCCTCAGGGAGAAGGCAGAGCTCCCCAGGGATGAGGCAGGAGATCCTCACCCCACGGGGTGGAAGGTGGAGAGCAAAGCTGAGCTCGGCTCTGGGGCACAGCCCATCCCCAGGGCACACGAGGGAGGAGCAGGACACGTCCCAGAGGCTGTGGGGACAGCTGCTGGTGACCAGGGGCTGGCTGCTGATGACCAGGGTCTGGCTGCTGGTGACCAGGGGCTGGCTGCTGATGACCAGGTGCTGGCTGCTGGTGACCAGGTCGTGGCTGCTGGTGACCAGGGGCTGGCTGCTGGTGACCAGGTGCTGGCTGCTGGTGACCATGTGGTGGCTCCTGGTGACCAGGCAGTGGCTCCTGGTGACCATGTGGTGGGTCCTGGTGACCAGGTGCTGGCTGCTGGCAGCATCCCCGTTGTCCTGCAGCTCCAGCCTCTCCCCATGGACAGCGTCACCCCCCCAGCACAGCCTGGGGGTGTCAGGGTGGCCCAGCTGCTGATCAGCCTGCAGAGCCCAAACCTGCCCGTCCTCCCTCAGCTCCAGCCCCCTGGCACCACCCTGGACCAAAAATACGTCAGAATTGCCCCTCTGCCGGTGGCCCCGGGGCCGGGGGACGTGCAGGGGGCAGAGGCGGCCCCCGGGGGGGGCCAGCAGGGCCCCCCTGCCCCGCTCCGCGCGCACCGCTGCTCCCACCCGGGCTGCGGGAAGGTTTATTCCAAGAGCTCCCACCTGAAGGCTCATTTCCGACGGCACACGGGGGAGAAACCCTACAGCTGTGCCTGGCCCAACTGCGGCTGGAGGTGAGTGGCGAGCTCTGGATGCGCAGGGAGCATCCCCAGCCCCGGGGAGAACGAAGCTTCCCTCCCGCTGCTGCTGCTCCGGGCTGCATGTGGAGCTCCAGGAAAGCGTTCCCAGCCTGGGTGGGAGTGTGCTTTCTGTTGAGGAGTGACTAAATGATCTTTTGTTTCTTTAAAAAGGAAAACAAGCTTAGAAGGCTTTTTCCTCAATTTAGTAAAAAGACACTGTATAAGAGCTTAGGGATTTCACCTTCAAGATACTTAATTAGTAGGTATCCTAAATTAGTAAGTGTTTTCCAGTGTCCAGCCTTCCAGCACCTTAAATGGGCTCATAAAAAGGAGAAATTTCACATGGGCAGAGAGCAACAGGACAAGGGGCAATGGTTTGAAATGAAAGCAGGCGAGTTTAGATCAGCTGTTAGAAATAAATTCACTCAGAAGGTGGTGAATGCAGATGTCTCATCCCAGGCACTGCTCAAGGCTGGGCTGGATGGGACCTGATCTAGAGAATGGCATCCCTGCCTGTGGCCTGGAACTCCATGATTTTTAAGGTCCTTTTTCCTCAATTTAGTAAAAAGACATTTTATAAGAGCTTAGGGACTTCAACGTTAAGATCCCTAATTAGTAGGTATCTTAAATTAGTATTTTCCAGTGTCCAGCCTTCCAGCACCTTAAATGGGCTCATAAAAAGGAGAAATTTCATATGGGAGAGAGCAACAGGACAAGGGGCAGTGGTTTGAAGTGAAAGCAGGAGAGTTTAGATCAGATGTTAGAAAGAAGTTTACCCGGAGGTGGTGAGTGCAATGTCTCATCCCAGGCTGGATGGGAATTTCATATGGGAGAGAGCAACAGGACAAGGGGCAGTGGTTTGAAATGAAAGCAGGCGAGTTTAGATCAGATGTTAGAAATAAATTCACTCAGAAGGTGGTGGATGCAGATGTCTCATCCCAGGCACTGCTCAAGGCTGGGCTGGATGGGACCTGATCTAGAGAATGGCATCCCTGCCTGTGGCCTGGAACTCCATGATTTTTAAGGTCCTTTTTCCTCAATTTAGTAAAAAGACACTTTATAAGAGCTTAAGGACTTCACCTTCAACATTAAGATCCCTAATTAGTAGGTATCCTAAATTAGTATTTTCCAGTATCCAGCCTTCCAGTACCTTAAATGGGCTCATAAAAAGGAGAAATTTCACATGGGCAGAGAGCAACAGGACAAGGGGCAATGGTTTGAAGTGAAAGCAGGAGAGTTTAGATCAGATGTTAGAAAGAAGTTTACCCGGAGGTGGTGAGTGCAATGTCTCATCCCAGGCTGGATGGGGCCTGTGCAGCCTGATCCAGAGGATGGCATCCCTGCCCATGGCCTGGAATTCCATGATCTTTAAGGTCCCTTCCAAGCCAAACCTTTCTAGGATTCAATGAACTTTGTACAATCGGGTTCCTCAGGTGGTCACGGACCTTAAGCTGAAAGGTCTCCCCTAAGTAATTCACTAGAAAAAGAAGAGAACAAGGGAAGTAATCGCTTTTGGGGGGTGTTTTTACCAGCAGTAAAACACCAAGGAGTAAAAACTCCCCCTTGCTCCTAGCTCAAGTTTTCTCTGTAAAGAGCTTTTTAATTTTGCCTTTTATCAAGTTTTCTAACACTACCTCAGAAGCCATCCTGCTGCTTTTATGCCATTAAGGTAGCTGGGCTGTCTCAGGTGTGATGGGTTCTCTGAGAGCTCACGAGACCTGGCTAGAAGAGAAAACCCATCACTCCTGAGCTCTTTTCCAAAAAAATGATTTTAAATCCGCGCTGCCGGAAGCTTCCAGCAAGGGAAAACAAACGGAGGAAGTGGGGGACAGCGTCCTTTGAGAGAGAGGGAAAGGAATTCACATCTCAGTGGGTGAATTCTTTTCCGTTTCCAAATCCTTGGAAGTGATCTCGGGAGCCGGGGGTGCCTCTGCCCGCCCTGGGGGCACCCACGAGGCTGTGCCAGGGACAGATCTCTGTGCCAGGGTCGCTGAGCCTCATTTGTTAATCACAATTCTATTGTGAATCAAAAAATAAAACAGTACTTTATATGTTTATTCTTATAAACCCTTAGAAGGGTTGATGAATTGTGACTATTGTGATTTTTTTAATCACAATTCTACTGTGAATCAAAAAATAAATCCAGTTTTATTATTATTTTATATGTATATTTTATATATACATATAAAAAAATAAAATATAAATAAATAAAATAGTACATATTTTATTTATTATCTTATATGTTTTATTTTTATCAACCCTTGGAAGAGTTGGTGAGTTGTGATTATTGTGATTTTTTAAATTCACGATTCTACTGTGAATCAAGAAATAAAACCAGTATTTTATATGTTTTAATTAGTACCTTACATCGCATAGTTTCTACTTTAATATTATGTTACAGCCTAAAACTATATTTACCACAAAATTAAAAAATTGTAGAAATAAAACTCAATAAACACATATTTTAAAAACTAAAAAGCATTTACACAGCCCTACAAATTAACACAGCTTTCCCACACAGCACTCCTGTTAACACTTGCAGAGAGCCGATCTCAGCGCTGCGTTCCCCTCCGCAGGTTCTCCCGCTCGGACGAGCTCTCCCGCCACAAGCGCTCCCACTCCGGCCTCAAGCCCTACCCGTGCCCCGCCTGCCAGAAGAGGTTTGCCCGCAGTGACCACCTGGCCAAGCACCTGAGGATCCACGGGGGGCAGCCCGGCAGCCCGGGGGCCAGCGCGTCCTAGTGCCAGGCGTCCCCAGGTGGGCACTTGTCTCCTTCTTCATCTCTCCCACGACCAATCCTCCCTCCAGGGGATCCCTGCTGATTGTCCCTCCCAGGTTTCATTTTTATTGGTGGGAAATGCAGTTCTTGGAGGAGTTTCTGCTGCTCGCAGTGGTTCAGCAGCAGAATTTCGCTTGAGGCGGGGAGAAAATCAGAGTTTGAAGACAGAGCAGGAGTTAATTCCTGCTGCTCCTCCCTGCCAGCCTGGGCCAGGCAGACAGAGCAGAACCCGCTGCTGAGGAGGAGGAGACGACTCCTGAGCAGACAGGAGACTTTGCTGTGCCTCTTTTCAAGGTGATGATGTTCCCAAGTTGTTTCTGGCCCTGCTCTTTGAAATACATGTGATGGAAATTGGCATGGATTTGGGGTGTGTGTAGGAACGTTGGGGTAAAACAGGAATTAGGTGTTTTAAAATCCCAGAATCCCAAAATGGTTTGGGTTGGGAGGGACCTTAGAGCTCATCCCATGGGTAGGGACACCTCCCACTATGCCAGGGTGCTCCTTGGACACTTCCAGGGATCCAGGAGTAGCCAGGGATTCTCCATCCCAGCCCCTCATCATCCTCACAGCCAGGAATCCCTTCCCAAATCCCATCTATCCGTGCTCTGGCAGTGGGAACCATTGCTGTGTGCTGTCCTTCCATCCCTGATGGAACAGGGATGGATGGATGGATGGATGGATGGATGGATGGATGGATGGATGGATGGATGGATGATGGGATGGGATCCAATGGATGGATGATGGATGGAGGGATGGATGGAGGGATGGAGGTCTGTGCTGTGCAGCAGCTGCGGGGGCTGCAGCAGATATTGACACTTTCCAGCTTGGTTGTTTGGTCCCTAAATCTGCTCTTTTTTTGCGCTGGTTTTTTCCCACCTGGCTGGCCCTGGCCACCGTGGTGTCCTCTGGGTGCTTGACAACACGAGTAGGACAGCAGATGGATTTTGTGGAGCCTCAAAGCCACCAGGAGAACAACAAGCAGCACCAGCCAAGCCCTTTCCACCCCAGAAGGACATTTCCAAGGGGACACACGGACGTGTGAGGAGCCTGGAGGAGCTGGGAGCTCCTGCCAGGGCTGCAGAGCAGCTCCAGGCTGCTGACGTCCTCCTCCTGTTTGCCTTGGGGTTAATTAAAGTCCAGCTCCTCGCTGCCGTGCCAGCTCCCCGAGCTTCTGCAAACATCTGGGAGGGAAGGAGGCGCTTGTACAAACACGGCTCAGCGTCAGGAGCTGCAGCAGGGCCGGGTGCCCTTTCCACGTGCCTGTGCCAGCCTGTCTCAGGCTGGTTTTTCGTGCCTGCAGGCTCTGAGCCGGGCTGGGCTCGTGCCCTCCTGCTGATGCCCTGATGCCCTGGCAGGGCACAGCGCCACGTGCTGCCCTTGAGCTGCTCTGGGGAGGGGAGCCGAGTGCCCAAAACACGGCAGGGAAATCAGCTCAGCTCTTCTCGATGCCCTGTGGAGGGCAGGTTGGGACCTCAGAGGTTGGAGAGATTTGGAGAGCAGAGGTTGGAGAGGTGTGACCACGTGTGCCATCTGTGCCAGGTGTGCCAGCTGTGCCAGGTGCCAGGAGGAGCACAGCTCAGCTGGGGTGATGCTGCAGGACCAGCAGCTGGCTCTGCCTGAGCCTATTTTGGGCTGCCTTTTGTTCCAAAGGCTTTGCCTGGCTCGGAGCTCGCTCCGTGCCCCCTTTGCTGTGGGGCTCTGTGCCCGGTCCCCATGCCAGCCTGGCTCAGGTCACTCTGTGCCCCCTGTGCCACTCTGTGCCCAGTCCCTGTGCCAGCCTGGCTCGGTTCTCTCTGTGCCAGCCTGGCTCAGTTCTCTCCGTGCCCAGGCCCCGTGCTAGCCTGGCTCGGTTCTCTCCATGCCCAGGCCCCGTGCCAGCCTGGCTCACTTCTCTCCGTGCCCAGCCCCCGTGCCAGCCTGGCTCACTTCTCTCCGTGCCCAGCCCCCGTGCCAGCCTGGCTCACTTCTCTCCGTGCCCAGCCCCCGTGCCAGCCTGGCTCACTTCTCTCCGTGCCCAGCCCCCGTGCCAGCCTGGCTCACTTCTCTCCGTGCCCAGCCCCCGTGCCAGCCTGGCTCACTTCTCTCCGTGCCCAGCCCCCGTGCCAGCCTGGCTCACTTCTCTCCGTGCCCAGCCCCCGTGCCAGCCTGGCTCACTTCTCTCCGTGCCCAGCCCCCGTGCCAGCCTGGCTCACTTCTCTCCGTGCCCAGCCCCCGTGCCAGCCTGGCTCACTTCTCTCCGTGCCCAGCCCCCGTGCCAGCCTGGCTCACTTCTCTCCGTGCCCAGGCCCCGTGCCAGCCTGGCTCACGCCCGTCTCGTGCTTTTATCTGCCCCCTTTGCTCTGCCTGGCTCCAGACGCTCTCCCAGCACTCCCTGCTCCTCCTGGACCTGCCCCGTCCTGCCTCCCCTCGCTCCCCGCCGCAGGCAGTGCGGAGCTGGCAGAGCTTCCAGGTTTTAGAGTGAGGTTTGGGTTCTGTGGCATTCACGTTCTCTGAAATAATCCCCTCACCCAGGATTTTTCTCCTGGGAAGCTGAGAAGCATCAGACAAAAAAGAAAACAATTCTTGTCTCATTTGCTTCTCCTGTGTTGTGCTCACATGTGGAATGTGTTTGGGGATGGTTCACACACAGGTGATTGTTTCACTGGGTTCTGCTGTGAATTAATTTGACTCTTTGGCCGACTGAGGCCAAGCTGTGTCGGACTCTGGAAAGAGTCATGAGTTTTCATTGTTATCTTTTTAGCATTCAGTAAGTATCCTTTCTGTATTTTTTAGTATAGAATAGTATTCTTTAATATAATATAGAATTATAAAATAATAAATTAGCCTTCTGAGAACGTGGAGTCAGATTCATCATTCCTGCCTTTGTCCAGGCATTCCCAGCAAATACAAATACAGGGCTCCATCCTCAATCCAAGGCCCTTCTCTGCTCTCCAGAGGGGCCACGCTGCTCCTGGGGTGGCTCTGCTGTGGAGGACAGGGTGGGAGCGCTGGGAGCCGGCACTTGGAGCTGCCCTGGTTTGTTTTGCCATCCCTTTCAGCCAGCCACAAAGGGAGAGGAGATATTTTTATAAAATAAACCACCCTAGGTCCGTATCTCCTGTGCAATGCCCGCTGGAGTCTCACCTGCTTCCCTCTGGGGGCTCTGGGTGGCTCCAAAGCTTTGCTGGGGGTAGGGAATTCCCTCTGCTTTGCCCCAGTGAGGTGGAGCTGCATAGAAATATTCCTGCTGGAAGCTGGGACTGCGGCAGCAGCAGGGACGAGGCTGCTCCCACCTGCCCGCAGCTCTGGGGGGCACGGGAGGGGACAGGAGAGTCACTGGGGGTCACGGGAGGGGACAGGAGAGTCACTGGGGGTCACGGGAGGGGACAGGAGGGTCACTGGGGGTCACGGGAGGGGACAGGAGTGTCACTGGGGGTCACGGGAGGGGACAGGAGAGTCACTGGGGGTCACAGGAGGGGACAGGAGTGTCACTGGGGGTCACGGGAGGGGACAGGAGAGTCACTGGGGGTCACGGGAGGGGACAGGAGAGTCACTGGAGGTCACGGGAGGGGACAGGAGTGTCACTGGGGGTCACGGGAGGGGACAGGAGAGTCACTGGGGGTCACGGGAGGGGACAGGAGAGTCACTGGAGGTCACGGGAGGGGACAGGAGTGTCACTGGGGGTCACGGGAGGGGACAGGAGTGTCACTGGGGGACCACCTGACCCTTGGCGGGGGCTGAGAGGGAGCAGGGCCCTGTGCTGGCCACGGATTCCCTGCTGGAGGAGGGGGAATGGCAGGAGTGAGAATGGGAGGGAGTGGGATTGGGAGGAGTGGGGATGAGAAGAGTGGCAATGGGAAGGAGTGGGAATGGGAGGAGTGGGAAGGAGTGGGGATGGGAAGAGCAGGAATGGGAAGGAGTTGGAATGGCAGGAGTGGAAATGGCAGGGTGGGAATGGCAGGAAGGGGATGGCAGGAAGGGATGGCAGGAGGGAATGGCAGGAGCAGGATGGCAGGAGCAGAATGGCAGGAGTTGGGATGGCAGGAGTTGGGATGGCAGGAGCAGGATGGCAGGAGTTGGGATGGCAGGAGTTGGGATGGCAGGAGCAGGATGGCAGGAGTTGGGATGGCAGGAGGGAATGGCAGGAGGGAATGGCAGGAGGGGATGGCAGGAGCAGGATGGCAGGAGCAGGATGGCAGGAGGGGATGGCAGGAGGGGATGGCAGCAGGGAATGGCATGAGGGGATGGCAGCAGGGAATGGCAGGAGGGGATGGCAGGAGCAGGATGGCAGGAGGGGATGGCAGGAGCAGGATGGCAGGAGCAGGATGGCAGGAGCAGGATGGCAGGAGGGGATGGCAGGAGGGGATGGCAGCAGGGAATGGCAGCAGGGGATGGCAGCAGGGAATGGCAGGAGCGGCTGCCTGGTGCTGCAGCCAGGGCTGCCAGGTTGCTAAGCAGAGCTCTTGAAGAGCTCCACGCAGGCAGGAGCTGGAGCGGGGCAGGACGTGGGAGAGCACAAAGAGGAGCTCAGGCGCTGTTGCTAAATTTGCAGCTGGGGCTGTGGAGAAAGCAGGAGCAGCAGAGCCTTCCCTCCCTGCCTGCCTGCCTGCCTCCCTCCCCGGCAGCACGAGTGACAGCAGTGACATCCCCGGGCTGCCCACGTGGAGCTCGTGCTGGCTGCTCATCCCGCAGGATGAGCCAAGGGCAAATCCTGCTTTAAAGCCCCTTTGGAAATACAGCCCTAAGATGGATCACAGCATGAGGGGGTTATTTCTTTCTTCTTTTTTGTTTTTTTTCCCCCTAATAAAGTCAGAACTGGATTTTTATTAATGATTGTCCCTTCCAGGTTTCATTTTTATCGGTGGGAAATGCAGTTCTTGGAGGAGTTTCTGCCTTAATTTTAAAATCACAACAATTCCGAGGGAGGGGTTTCCATTTCCCATTTCAGGGGGGCTCCTGCCTCCCTTATCAGAACCTGGCTGTTCAAACCAAGGCACAGCTCAGCGTGCTGGAGCAGGGCCCTGGCAGGCTGGGATCAGCTGCTGCAGAATGTTCTGGCTTTCCCTGTGCTTCCCATTCCCTCCTGCCCCCCTCTCCAGCCAACAGCCGTGCAGGGAGGGTTGGGATGCACTTTGGATTCTCTGTGCTCCTCTGCCTGGGCTGTCCTGTGTTTTCCTAGAACTGGGGGTTCTGTATCCCTTCAAGATTCTGTCCTTGCCTCGGAAATTGCAAAATCCATTTTCCCAGTGCTGCCACCTGATTAACATTCACCAGAAATCCCCAATTAAATATGTTTATTTTCCCTTTTCTGCTGCCTCTTCCCCGTTAAAATGGGAGCTGTTTACACGGGAGCCGCTTTCCTAAAATCTCTTTGCACATGAGCTTTTTGTCTTTTTTTTTTTCCTGCCTCGTTCCCTGCTTGATTTTTATTCCATTCCTTTGTCTGTCCTATATTTTTTCCCCTGGCTGATGCTGTCTAAGATAGGAACAAGCCCACGTTGAATTGCAAACACCCGGCAGTGGGAGCAGAACAAAATGGGAGTTGCACGAAGTAGGAAATTTCTTATCCCCCTAAAATAAAAAAAAGGTTGATTGTCACTGCAGCCACCCCCGTGATGCAGCTTTAGGAACTTGGGGTTGATTTTTGGGTGCTGCCCCTCTCTGTGCTCCTTTTTTTTTGGGGGGGGGGGGGTTCAGCTCCTGCATTTTTTTCCTGCCAAAATTTTGGGGGTTGCTGGTGGGGAGAGGAGACAAAGCTAGGGGAGGATGTGGAGTGGTGAAGATTTTTCCCAAAGGAGATTTTTCCATCCCCAGGGAGCTCCTGGAGGAACCAGCTGGATTTGGGAGCGAGCTGAGCACAGCCAGGTGCTGGAGCTGTCCCAAAAAATGGGATTGAGCTGGAGATGCTGGCAAAGCTCCCACCTGTGACTCCACAGGAAGAGCCTGGGAGGGCTTTGCTTCATTCTCCTCTTTGTTCTGGGGTTTGCTGGGGGAAAAAGGGACTCCAGAGTAAAGAGGGGTGGCAGAAAAGAGGGGTGGGCACGGGGAAAAGCCCGGGGATTTCCTCTGCAGGGGAAGGTGGGGCTGAGGAGGAGCCCCCAGAGCTCCGGATGTTCCTGGCTCGGGCATTCCCCTGGGAAAAGCAGCTCTGATAATGTGGAAATGCTGCCTGATGCTTTCCACAGGAAAAAGAGAAAAGGGAAAATGTCCAGGCTTTCACTTCAGAGAGGTTTAATTATTTTGAAAGCTGAGGAAACTGATTCTGGAGGAATTTTTGTTTCTTTTCCTCCTTTCATTCTCTTCCCTGCCTGGTCCCTTTCAAGGTTGTTTGGGTTTTTTTTTTTTTTTTTTTTTTTTTAATTTGTTTTGTTTTGTTTTGTTTTGGTTGGTTTTTTAAAATTTGGGGGGGTTTGGTTGGTTTTTGTTTTGTTTTGTTGTTGAAAGTGGGGCTGGGAAAAACACAAATAACTCTCTTAACGCTTCTGCATTTTAAAAGAAAACGAGCTTCTGTAAATGAATAACTAATGGTCAGCCTGGCTGAAAACTTCCTCTCACAGGGAACCCCTGTCCTTCGTCAAATCCCAAATTCTCTGCCTTTCCTTGTTTTTATCTCGCTCCTGCTTTTTTTGTGCAGAAAGTTGTGACAAAGGAGAGCTGGAGAGGAGCTTTGGACGAGGGACACAGGAAACGGCTTCCCACCGAGAGGGCAGGGAGAGGTGGGATTTTGGGAAGAAATTCCTGGCTGGATGGAATTCCCAGAGAATCTCTGGCTGCCCCTGGATCCCTGGGAGTGTCCCAGGCCAGGCTGGAGCAGCCTGGGATGGTGGCTGGGGTGGCACTGGGGGGTCTTTAGGGACCCCAAACCAGCCCAGGGCGCCGCAGGAGCAGCTGAGATGAGCTCCAGCATCACCAGCTCTCCTGAGGCCTCGGGAGGGCTGAGCCAGAACAGGGACCAGACAGAAATAAAGAACAAAGCAGGGATTTATTAGGAGGCCTCAACGGATCCACCTCGGGCAGCACAACCCAAAATGGTCAAAAAATGAACCCAAGATGGACCAAAATGGCCACAAAATGAACCCAAAATGGCCATGAAACGAACCGAAAATGGCCACGAAACGAACCCAAGATGAACCCAAAATGGCCACAAAATGAACCCAAAATGGTCACAAAATGAATCCAAGACGAACCCAAAATGGCCACAAAACAAACCCAAGATGGACCCAAAATGGCCACAAAATGAACCCAAGACAAACCCAAAATGGCCACAAAATGCATGACTGGTTACTGGGTCTCTCACTTTTATAAGTTCTGCTCCCAAAATGTCCAAATGACCTTTTTTTTTTTTGGTGACCATTTGGGTTCATCTTGGGTTAATTTTGTGACCATTTGGGTTCATTTTGTGGCCATTTTGGGTTTGTCTTGGGTTCATTTTGGGACATTTTGGGAGCATGACTGGTTACGGGGTCTCTCACTTTTATAAGTTCTGCTCCATTTGCATATTGGAGTTAATTGTCCAATTCCATCTCCAGCCCATGCAGTCCCATCCTTGTTTTTCTCTCTTCAGCCCACGTTGTTTGTGCTCTTGGGCTGAGATTTGGATCATTTGTCCTTGGTGCCCAGCTAGAGAAGGAATTGTTTTGTCTCCCTGCTCTGTGCAGAGCTTACACCACGTATTTCCTAGTAAAACAGAGTGGTTTATTTTTAAATTTTGAACCATTTTGACGTGCTGAGCCCTGTCCTCCCTCAACACTCCGCGTGAGGGGGGCGAGAAGAGCCTGTGGGCTCTCCCCAGAGCCGCTGAGGGCAGGCGGGGAGCTGGGGGGGCGGTGGGGCCGCTCGGAGCCTGTTCGGGACCGGTTCGGGGGCACTCGGGACCATTCGGGACCGCTCGGGGCCGGTTCGGGGCCATTCGGGACCGGTTCGGGGCCACTCGGGACCACTCGGGACCATTCGGGACCGCTCGGGGTCGGTTCGGGGCCATTCGGGGCCGGTTCGGGGCCACTCGGGACCATTCGGGGCTGGTTCGGGACAGCTTCGGGACCATTCGGGGCTGGTTCGGGGCCATTCGAGGCCGGTTCGAAGCCGTTCAGGGCCCGTTCGGGGCCATTCGAGGCCAGTTCGGAGCGGGTTCCGGAGCCGTTCGGGGCCATTCGAGGCCGGTTCGGGCCCGGGCCCGCGCACATGGCCCGACCCGGGCACCGGGACCGCGCGTCCCACCCGCGTCCCAAGCCCCGCCCCTAACCCCGCCCCGCGCCCGCAGCGCGCCCTCCCATTGGCCCGCGGCCTCTCGGTGCCGCGCTCCGATTGGCCGCCTCCCTCGAACACCGCGGGCCCGTGGGCGGAAGCGGCGCTACGGCGGCCGCCGAGGGTCCGCCGCGCGCGCGCGCGCCCCCGGCCGTGTCGAAGGCGGCCGCCCCG
>NW_024505229.1:775464-840538 GCF_017590055.1 Onychostruthus taczanowskii | reverse complement strand
CGGGGGCGGGCGGGGAGCGGCGGGCCGGGCTGCGGGGTGCGGGCGGCGCCCCCGGCGCTGCCCCTGAGGGCTGGGAGCGGGCACGGAGAGCGGCCGGGACCGGGCCGAGCCTGGGGCTGGTTGGGATCCAGGCTCGAGCGGCTTCGTGCAGTCCTGGCCGTGGTTGGAGGGATCCTGGAGATTTTTGGGTCCAGGAATTGGTTTTTTGGGGTTCGGGGGGTGTTTGGAGTTAGAGGTTGGTTGGTGGGATCCTGAGGATTTTGGGATCCTGGAGATTTTTGGGTGCGGGGATCGGTTTTTGGGTCTAGAGGTTGTTTGGAGTCAGAGGTTGGTTGGTAGGATCCTAGAGATTTTGGGATCCAGAGGTTGGTTCGTGGGATCCTGGAGATTTTGGCATCCAGGAATTGTTTTTTTGGGCGCAGGGGGTGTTTGGAGTTAGGGGTTGGTTGGTGGGATCCTGAGGATTTTGGGATCCTGAGGTTGGTTCGTGGGATCTCGGAGATTTCTGGGTCCAGGAATTGGTTTTTGGGATCCAGGGGTTGTTGGGAGTCAGAGGCTGGTGGGATCCAGGAGATTTTTGGCATCCAGGAACTGATTTTTTGGGTCCAGGGGTTGTTGGGAGTCAGAGGTTGGTGGGATCCAGGAGATTTTTGAGTCCAGGAGTTGTTTTGATCCAGGGATTGCTCACTGGAATCTTGAGTGTCTTTGTGTCCAGGGCTTGCTTGGTGAGATCCAGGATATTTTTGATGCAGGAATTGGCTGTTTGGATCCAGGGCTTCCTTGGTGGGACGCGGGGAATCTTTGGGTGCAGGAGGTTTTTGGGTGCAGGGCTTTGCAGGCTGAGCCCAGCCCTTGTTTGGATCCAGGCTTTGGTTATTTGGCTCCAAGGGCTGCTTGGATCCAATGGCTGCTGGCTTTTTTTTGTTGTTTTTTTTTTTTTTTAATTCCTCACCACTATTATTTTTTTTTCATCCTCCCGCACTCCCCTGTCTGAACTGGGTGGATTCCTGCCCACATCAATAGGGGAGGCAGAGGAGAAAGTATGCAAATCCTGCAAATCCTGCTTTTTATTTGCTGTTCTCTGCTACACACACATCCCATACCTGTATTCCACCTCCAGCTCCCTCCCTTCCTCTCCGTGCCCAAAAATCCCCAGCAGGGCTGGACAGCCTCCAGAGCTGGGCTCGATTTTTAACTGCTGAATGAATATTTTGTCTGGATTTTTGAGGAGCAGCTCCTGAGCAGGGGTTTGCTTTGGAGGCTCCAGCCATTCTCCACTAAGGGAGTGTAGAATTCTGCATCTCTCTCGTTTAATTCATTTATTTTACACATATAAGAAGCTTTTACCTGGCATTTCACCTGTGTGTGTTCTGGAAAAGGTTTTGGACAGTAGGTTTGTGGGTTTTTTGGGGGTTTTTTTGACAGCAGGCTCTTCCTAAAATTAATTAAACCTGATAAAATCCTAAAAGTACCAATTCAGGTGAGTCACAGCCCTGGGAGCTGGAAAAGCTTTTAGGAAAGGTTGATTAGGAATTGGGATTTCTCTCCCCATCCCATTCCCACTAAATCCTGACACGGGGATTTCGGCTGGGCTGTTTATTTTTAGGGTCTCTGTGCCTGTTTGCAGGGAATAGTTGTTCCATCACCATGGCAACGGGGCTGAGTGTACCATAAACATTGTTCCAGGGGAGCTTTTCCAGCTCTAATCGCATTCCCTTTTCACCATCCAGAAGGAATTTTAACCTGGGATTTTTTGGGGTTGTTGCTGCTCTGAACTGGGGATGTTTTTCCTTCCAGCAGAGGGATTGTGCCTGTGCAAGCCAATTTAATCTGCTGTTGGTAAACACTCGGCCCAGATGAGGAGGAAGTGAGTGTAATCTCCTTAGGAGCTTCCAGGAAATCAGATTTTTTTCTGGCTCGCTCGGGAACAATCCCAGCAGGGTCACAAACCCATCAAAGGCTTTTTGGTTTTGAAGTTTCCCACCCCCTCTGTGTGTCCTAAACCTTCCCTGGGCTCTTATATCCTAAAAAAAAAAAAGAGTTAGGAGAGGAATAATGCTGATCCAGGTGTGGAAAATCAGGGAAATTTGGGCTGTCCATAATCATTGCTGGGGTGTCAGTCGTGCCCAGGCAGGGGTGGAGGACAAAAATAGGCTCTAAAATCCCCTTTTCCCCCTGTTTTCCATCAGGTTGAATATTAAGAGTCAGGTGTGATAATCAGAAGCATGTTTGATAACAAAAAGGGCCCCTTTTGTCTCTGTGTCAGGATTAAAATACCCCCAGAAATCTGCTTGGCTCCCCTGCTGCCAACCTGAGTCTGCAGCAGAGTCCCGTGGAAATCCTGATGTCATTGTTGTCCTTCATGGCTTGTTCCTGATCTTGGCCAATTCAGAAAGGCCAGAAAACACTGAGGAGAAACTGGAAAATACAAAGAAAAAGAAATATTTCTTTCTCAGGATTTAGAGCTGAAACAGTTGGTTCCTAACCCCCCAAATTTTTGCTAAAACACCTAAATTTCGTTTCAAGCGGCTCAATTTTTGAGCCAGCGAGACAAAATTTATTGCAACATTTGTTTTGAGTTAAAAAAAAAAAAATAAAAGAGAGGCTTGGAGTGGGATTAGGCAATGAAAACTCTGGAGCAGCTCTTATCATGAGGACATCCTTCAGCATTTCCTTCCAAGGAACTTCCTGCCTTGATAACCACGGCTTCTCCTTCACAATAATCTGATTTTCCTGCCTGGGTTGGGAGCAACAGTGCAGGGAATGCCAGAGGCAAGGGGAAAACAGGAATTTATTAGAGGTTGGGGTGCTTTTGCCTTATTTTTCCTTGATTTTTGTTAGTTATTAGAGATGGTTTGATTGGATTACTACTTGGAAAGCTGCCAGGGGTTGGGATTTTTTAAGGGAGTGTGAAATTCTGCGTGTCTAGTTTGAATTCCTTGTTTAATTCCTTTATTTTACACGTGTAAGAGGCTTTTACCTGGCATTTCACCTGTGTGTGCTCTGGAAAAGGACTCAGTTTACATCAGATTTTGGTCAGTAGGTTTGTGGGTTTTTTTGGTTTTTTTTTTTTGACAGCAGGCTTTTTCTATAATTAATTACAATTGATAAAATCCTAAAAGTACCAATTCAGGTGAGTCACAGCCCTGGGAGCTGGAAAAGCTTTTAGGAAAGGTTTATTAGGAATGGATAAAACTGTTGCTTGGTTTTATTTTGATATCCATTTGGATTGGACACTTCATCAACCATGTCCCACAACAAAAAGGATGGGGATGATTTATTTATTCATTTAACAAAGAAGGGGGGAAAATCCTGCTCAGGTTTTGAGGTTTTTCAATGTGGATTTGGGCCTGTGACCTCCAAAATTCTCCTTCACCCTGTTTGTTTTCCTGGAGCAGCCACCAAGGCCTCGTGTCCACAGCAATATTGCACAAGAGAGCAGGAATGATTGGCTGCAGAATTCCTGCTGCTCGCACACCGTGCCCTTCCCAAAGTGCTGAAATTCCCTGGCATGCCTTTGGGAAGGGCTGCACAGCAAGCTCTGCTCTCCTGGATTTTTCCTGGATTTTTCCTGGAACTTTTCTGGATTTTTTTTTCCCCCTTGGATTTTTTTTTTTACATTGGATTTTTTCCCCCAGGAATTTTTCCCCCCCTGGAATTTTTTTTCCTCCTGGATTTTTAACCCCCTTGGATATTTTTTTCTGGATTTTTTTTTTCCTGGATTTCCCCCCCCCACCCCGGATTTTTTCCTGGATTTTTGCTGTATTTTCCTATAATTTCCTGGAATCTAAGCCTTGATTTTCTGACCTGCACCACGAGCTTCCCCAGACCTGTTGCTGCCTTTATTCCAGTTTTTATTTTGGGGCTAGAATCCCTTTCTGTGTCTCCCAGGGCCCTTTTTGGGGCTGTCCCCTGGCTGTGACACTGGCCCAGCTGTCACCCTGCCAGCTCAGCCGTGCTGGGGATGGTTTTGCTCTGTGCCTGGGACATCCTTTCCTTTCCTCTGGGCTTTTCTTCCTGCCTGGGGGCCTGACAAGGATTTTTTTTTTATTCAGCCCATCTGCAGAAGTCATCAGGCTGCAGATGCTTCAGCAGAGGCTGCTGCAACAAATGGAGGTGAAAGATTATTGGAGATTATTTGGTGTTGAGTCAAAGCACAGGAAATCTGCCTGAAGACCTCGAAGGAGGGGGTTAGGACTGGCCTAACCCCCCTAATCCTGCCTTTACTCCCTTCCCAGGGCATACAGAGAGTAAATATTTGGATTTTTTGTGCCACTTCCTCACGTTGCCAGGAAAAGCCAAACCTCCAGGCCCTGTAATCCCACAGAGGGGAAGAGACAAATCCCAAATCCTGGTTTTTCTGGATAAACTCCTGCAAAGGCCAGGCCTCCAGCAGAGCTGCAGCAGCAGGGGAGGCTCAGGTTTTTTGGGAGCTCTGTGCCAAACCCTGGCAGCTCCTGCTGAGCTCCCAGGGTCACCCGTAGGCGTCGGAGAAGATCTCAAGACAATAATAGTGCTCTATTTTAGCTCCCTCATTACAAAGCAGAGCTGCCCTCTGCCTCTAGCAACTATTTTTTCCTCCTGCTCACATGGTGCAGGAAGGGAAAGGCTCTCAGCTTCATTCCCTTTTCACTTTTCCTTTCTCCACGGGCTCTTAGGAGGGAAAAGCAGCTTCACAAAAGGATGGTTTGCAGCGGGGTGTTTGTAATTATTGGTGTGCTCGTCCTGGAGGAGCAGCTGGGTTCAGGAGGGGTTTTTGTGCTGCTGGAGAGCTGTGAGAGGAGAAGAGTGGGGCCTTTTGGGGAAATGTAAAAAGCTGAAAAACTGAGGGAATGTTTCACCCTCAGCCATGTGGGGCAGGGGTTCTTGAGGCACTTCTCATCCCTGGTGGTGCCAAGGGGAGGCTCAGGAGAGGCAGCAGCTGCCTCCTGCCCTGGCTGCTGGAGGAGACAAAACCTTTTCCTCACTTGGTGGTGCTCAGCTCACCGTGCTGGTTTTCACTTTACATCTTGTGTGATGGGGTTTTTTTATATTCTGCTTTTTCCTGGAGAAACAAGAGGTTTTTTATGTATTTTTCTAGCTTGGTACTAAAGTTAAATGAGACACAACATCGTCTCCTCATACACGTTGGACTTTCCCAGGTGACAGCTCTCTGCTGGACTCTGAAGGGGCAAAATCCACCTGTGATCCCATTGCTTTGACCAAGGTTGTTTTCTGGCTGTCCCTGTGGACAGAACCTCCAGAAAAACTCCACCTTCCCCATTTCTTTGAAGTTTCCATGAGGTTCCACTGCAGGATCTCCATCATTCCCTGGAGATAAATGCAGTGAATATTTAATAAAGAGAAATATTCATTCTGTTTTATGCAGTAAAACCCATCCATGAACAATTCCAGAATACTCTCTGCTCCTGTCCAGTGACAGCCAGGGGATCAGTGGGGCCTCTCCACCCTTTTAATGTTTCTTAGACAAGACTTTTCCAAGCTGGGGATGTGCCATGTGTCCTCTGAGTGATGGACAGAATCGTGACACGCCTGGAGCTGCAAATGCCAGAAACATCAGGAGGAACTTGATCAGAATTGCTCTCCAGTACAGTCTGTAACTCTGCCCCTGGCTGAGGATCCTTCCAGCTGGAAAATGCAGGATTTGAGCAGCATGAACTCTTTAACTTTGGTAAACGCTCCTCAGAGCGGCTTAGCTCATCTCTGGGAAAGGTGTTGGGTTTCTTTTTTCTGTTTGTTTTTCAATATCTAGTATTTTCCATCATTTTGGCCACTCTTTGTGTGCTGTTTTACAGAACTTTGTGCTGCTCTGTGCTTCTCCAGCTGGATTCCAGACCAGCTGTGACCTGGGCAGCAATGCTTGGCTTGGGTCAGCTTGGAATTAACAGCAAGGTGCAACTTCCTCAAGGGAAGCAGCCCCATGAAATAACACCAGTTCAGTTCTGGGATGAAAGCTGCGTGGATTTTTAGCAGGAGGGGTGGGGAAAAACAAAAAAAAACCAAAAAAAAAATCCTTTGCCACTGTGAAATCCTGTTGCTAATCTGATTTCCACGTTGCATCAGTTTGGTGCAGTGCTCCCAGAGCGCTGGAGATAAACGCAGCGTGGGAATAAATCACTCAGCTTCGTTTGCCTGCTCTCCCTTAGCACATCTCCGTGCTCCTGACAGCTCTGCTGGGTGGCAGAACCAAGTCCTCGTGCTCTGCACCACGTGTGGCTGCATCATCCCCCTGGAGAACCAGGCACGGCCCTGGCGTTCCCAGCCCGGGATGCTGGGGGTAAATGGCAGCACCAGGAGGTCCTGGAAGGGTTTAAAAGTGTTTTTCTGGTCCCTAAATCCTCTATGGATCAGCTGGCACAGCACAGAGCAGTGTGGGAAGAGTCTGGAAGAGCAGCCTCCAGTTTCTTCGAGTGCCGAGCAATTAATTTGGGCAAGCAGGGAGTTGTACGTGTGCAGTAATTAACAGGGAAAGCACCTCGGGCCAGCCTAACGAGGGGGTGTGGGTGTCCTTCACTTTGAGATTGTTCCATGTAATTGCGGCAATTTACCTGCCTGGATCAATGTCACATCAGCCCGTGTGCCATGAGGCAGGGATTCTGCAGAAGGGCTGAAATGCCACGGGCTGTGCCCAAAAAGGTGCCATGGCCTGGGGGCACCTCGTTTCCCCCAGAGCCCTGTGTGAGCTGTCAGCTCTGATCCTGTCCCAGGGCTCCCTGAGTGCTCAGCCTCTCCCCTGGACACAGTTCCCTTCCTTATATAGGGCTGGCTAAGTGCTGGGCACTAATGAGATGGGAATAAAAGGCTTTGGGAGCAAGGATGAGCTGGCAGGGCAGGCTGAGCCTGGGTACACAGGGACATCACCCAACACCAGCCTGGCTCCTGCTCCCCGAGGCTGGGCTTGGTGCTTTTGGTTTGGAGCTTGGGATTAGTGTTTGAATATCAAACTCGCCCAGATGGAACCCCTGGACCCCCTTTCCTAGGGGGAAAAATGTAGTGCTTATGTATATCCAGTTTATTCACTATCCCAGAGCATTTTTCCTCTGTTTTTATTTCACAGGAAGAAGTTTAAGCTGTGTTAATTGAGCAGTTCTGGACTAAGAGAATCTATAGGACTGGCTGAATTAATATTTTGTCTGGTTTAATTCACACGTATCCAGAATGATGAGTGTTGATGATGAGCTGAAAAATATTTGTGGAAATACTGTTTGGTGTGGTCAGAAATGGTCGAGGTGACATGTTATCTGCCTGGTCTGTCCTTGATGAATTTATGCATCATCAGCTTCAGAGCAGGAATCAACTGGCAGATATCAGTCCTAGAAAGTCCCAGCCTAAATCACTGACGTAGGTAAGACATGACAGGAATTAAGAACTGAGCACAGGCAGTGTTTGCAATAGTTGTAATTTAGTTTTGTGTTTACTCTCATTAAAAAAACCAGGGGTGATACCTGGAAAACAAAGATTTGAAAGGACATTGGGGTGATTGAGAGGCTGGAGTGGAAACTGAGAGGGAAATTGTGTTGTTTTGGCTCTGGCATCTTCCTGGAGCTTTGCAGTTCCTGGCTGTGCTGTGCTCCCTCTGAGGTGGGAGCAGCAGGGGAAGGAGGAGGTGAGGGGGTGGTTTGATCCCTACCTGGGTGTACCTGAGCTCTTTCTCACAGAGCAGCACAAGCCAGAGTGGGTGAACACGGAACAACTTGGAAACATTTTTTTTGGGGGTAGTGACTCACTGCAACTTACCCAAAGTGACCTGATTTAGTTAAATGAGGCTAAATATAACCCATGTGAAAAGTACTGACATGTGGGAGGAGACGCCAGAGTTGGCACTCAGCCCCTCAGTTCTGCAGGGAACATCTTTCACGACTGGTGACTAATAATTTTTTACTCTTGCTGGCTTTGGAAATAACAATCCCTGCTCCATTTCCCCCCACCTTGTAGGGAGAGAGAAGGGAAATGCTCCGGGCTTAACCTGCCTTTGTGAATTGCAGCTCTCTGCTATGGACAGTGCCATCACCCTGTGGCAGTTCCTCCTCCAGCTGCTCCAAGAGCCCCAGAACAAGAACATCATCTGCTGGACCTCCAACGACGGGGAGTTCAAGCTGCTGCAGGCAGAGGAGGTGGCCAGGCTCTGGGGGATCCGCAAGAACAAGCCCAGCATGAACTATGATAAACTCAGCCGGGCGCTGCGCTACTACTACGTGAAGGTAGGGTGGAAATCCTGCTCCAATCCTTATCCCTCTTAGCTAAGGAGCTTTGTTTCCTCCTCCTCCAGGGGAGGGGTGGCACTGCTGTGCCTCTGCCAGGTTGAAGGAAGTTGAGCTGCTTTGTTTAAAGGTGTTGGGTTGGTTTTTCATTTCGTTTATCGCTGCGCTGTTTCCTCCTCGCCGGTTGTTTTGGGAGGTTCTGGTGGCTTGGTGCAAAGTGGTGGCTCGGTGTTTTTGCTAATACAAATTTGCCTTTGGATCCTTATCCCCCTTCCAAAAATACACACCCTTGCAAGGGTTAAAATCCAGGTAAAGCACAGAGAGAGAGGATGATGATGGAGAGCGTGAATATTGCGCCACTTCCACATCTTTTTTCTCTTTACGTTTATTTCTTTCAAAATAAACATTTTTCATCACTAAGTTTTTTTATTTTCTCTGTGCATTCAGAATTTCACCTTGACTTTGACCATTGTTTTCAGCTGAGCAGAGTAAGAAGCTTTTGTTTATCCAACATCTTCGAGTCTCACCTTTGTTTCCCTTTATCCCACGGCTGCTCGTGTGTGAGTGGAGCAGATAAAAATAACCCCCAGTTTCTGAGGAGCCTCAGCCTGGAGCAGGTGGGAGGTGCTGCTGTTCATTACTGGGTGCCACAAATCTGCCTCGGTGCTGAGAGATCTCAGCAACAATCAGGGGATGATAAATAAGGATAATTCCAAGTCCAAAGTGTGTGTGGCATTTCGCTGAGGAGCAAAACAAGTTTGACAGATGCTGTTCTGTGGTATTGAAATAACTGATTAGCCTGCATTCTGCTGACGAGTTCAGCTGCTTATTTTCCTTTATTATCATCTTATTAAGAATAAAGGTGGTTTGATTTGAAGTGCAAGCTCTCAATTCTGCAGTCCTGGAGAAACCCTTCAGCAAGTTCTTCTGTTAAATTACCCATAGTGTTCCCAGCTGAGTGATCCTTGCTGGGGGTAACGGGCATTTTTTGATGTTAAACAGGATTTCTTGGCAGTTTTTAGTATGTTTAATGTCAGGTTAAGCTCACCTGTTGCAGTGTTTTGTCTGCCAGCTCCGAGAGCAGAACTGGAACACGCAGGGTGTTTTTAAAACAGGAAAAGAAGAAACATTCTTTTTTTTTTTTTTTTTGGCTGAAAGATTACAGACTTTAATTCCTCTGCCTATTTTAGGCAGTGTTTGTAGGAAGAAAATTAATCTGAAGAAAGGTCTAAATATACTTTGTCTTCTTCCCCCCAGAATATCATTAAGAAGGTGAACGGGAAGAAGTTTGTGTACAAATTCGTGTCGTACCCAGAGATCCTGAACATGGATCCCCTCGTGGTGGGCCGGATCGAGGGGGACCCCGAAATGCCCGGCTTTGGGGAGGTCACCAGCACCCCCAAGGACGTGGAAAACTGTGGCAAGGAGAAATCCCAGTCCTGTGCTAAGTCCTCCAGCCGTAATGACTACATCCACTCAGGCCTGTACTCCTCCTTCACCCTCAACTCCCTCAACTCCTCCAGCGTGAAGCTCTTCAGGTCCATCAAGATTGAGAACCCTGCCGAGAAGCTGACGGAGAAGAAACCTCAGGACCCCACCCCTTCTGTCATCAAGTTTGTCACCATGCCCTCCAAAAAGCCTCCCTCTGCCCCTCTGGTCTCCACCACTTCGGCAGTGGCTGTCACCTCCACGGCTCCTGCCACCCCCGCCGTGTCCTCCTCGCTTCCCCTGGGCTCTGAGGAGACTCTGCAGACCCTGGAGACGCTGGTCCTGCCCAAGCTGAGCGTCCCTGAAGCTCCTCCAGCACCTTTGCCAAACCTGAGCGCCAGCTTCACCCCGACCCCCCCCATCTCCTCAGTTTCCCCCACCCTGCAGGTGCCCTCCACGCCCCCCTCGCCGCCCCTGAGCTCCAACCCCGACCTGGACATTGACACGGACATCGAATCTGTGGCTTCCCAGCAGCTGGAGCAGGCCCAGAGCCTCCAGCACCAATCCCCAGAGCCCAAAGAGCAGCAGGATTCAGCTGGGCTGGAGAAGGAGTTTGCAAATCACCTCTCCAGATCGAAAAAACCCAAAGGGCTGGAGCTGGCTCCCACTCTGGTCATCACAGGCAGTGATCCCAGTCCTCTGGGCATCCTGAGTCCTTCTCTGCCAACTGCTTCTCTTACTCCAGCACTTTTCTCTCAGGTGACCAAATCCCCTTTAAATTCCCTTCCTGGTTTCTTTTTTTTTTTTTTTTTGTTTAAACTAACAATAGTGGTGATGTTATGCTTGAAAACAGCAAGTGGGAAGTGAATAGTTCATTGTATGCAGAGATTTGAAACTCAGGATGTCACTCCCTACTTGTTTTGGTTTTTTTTTAATCAAACACAAATTTGGTGTTAATTCACCCCAAAGTGTGCCCAGGTGCTGGGCATGCACACAGGGCTGGCATGTGGAGGCAAAACCCAAACCAGCTCCAGCAGGATCTTTGTAAACATTGCCAGGGGAATACTGAATTATTCCTAAATCCTTCAGCTGGGCCTGAAATTCCTTCAAAACCAGACCCACAGAGGTGTTTGCTGAGCTTTTTTTACTCAGTTAGTAACGTTTAGCTAAAGCCAAAGTCTTGTGAGCAAGCAGCAATAAGAGCAGCTGCTTAATTTGGTTGTTATCTTTGTGTGGGAAAGGAAAGCTTTCATGTCTCATGGAAAACTTGGAAGGGAACTGAATCCAGCAGGGCTGTTAAATCATTCTGTATCTGTGTGATCTCTCCCCTGCAATAAATTGGAATTAGAATGAAACCATGGGGAAGCTGCTGGCTGAAAACTGAAGTGGCTGAAGACAGGGGAGAAGTAAAAAAAAAACAAAATCCAAGTGGAATTGTTCTTTTGGCACCCTGGGAAGTGCTTGGCTGGTGAACCTGGAATATTCAGGAGCTGGATGGAAACTCCTTTTGTCGTTGCTGGCATTGTCAGTGGCACCTGGAGCCACTTGTGCCCATTGGATTTTTCCTTTTCAAATCCAGAATCCCGCTTTTCCAGAGGGCTGGATTGGGGGAGGAGCTGCTCTGCTGTGGCTTCCAGCAGGATTTGGGAGAAAAAAAAAGGGTTGGATTGCTCAGGCAGGGGAGGGAGGGAGAGAGGGCTGGATGGGGCTGGCAGGGAGGAGGAGGAGGAGGAAGGAGGAGAGGGGAGTTCTGGCAACTGAGGGGGTGTTGTGGCTGGAATTCTGTGGGAAAAGCTGGAATTTCCCTGCTGGGATTCCATGGGAAAGGCTGGAATTCCATGGGAAAGGCTGGAATTCCATGGGGAATGCTGGAATTCTGTGGGAAAGGCTGGAATTTCCCTGCTGGGATTCCAGGGGAAAGGCTGGAATTCCATGGGAAAGGCTAGAATTCTGTGGGAAAGGCTGGAATTTCCTTCCTGGAATTCCACAGAAAAGGCTGGGGATTCTGTGGGGAAAGGCTGGAATTCCAGGGGAAGGGCTGAAATTCCATGGGGAAGGGCTGGATTTCTGTGGGAAAAGCTGGAATTTCCCTGCTGGAATTCCATGGGAAAGGCTGGATTTCTGTGGAAAAGGCTTGAATTCCATAGGGAAGGGCTGGAATTCCGTGGGAAGGCTGGAATTCCGTGGGAAAGGCTGAAATTCCAGGGTAAAGGCTGGAATTTCTCTGCTGGAATTCCACAGTAAAGGCTGGAAAAGCTGGAATTCCATGGGGAGAATGCCATGGGGAAAGGCTGGAATTCCACGGGGAAAGGCTGGAATTCCATGAGGAAAAGCTGGAATTCCACGGGGAAAGGCTGGAATTCCACGGGGAAAGGCTGGAATTCCATGGGGAAAGGCTGGAATTCCATGAGGAAAAGCTGGAATTCCATGGGGAAAGGCTGGAATTCCACATGAAAAGCTGGAATTCCACGGGGAAAGGCTGGAATTCCACATGAAAAGCTGGAATTCCATGGAAAGTGTCTGACAGCTGCTTCTCGTGCCTTTTCAGACTCCCATCCTGCTGACCCCCAGCCCTCTGCTCTCCAGCATCCACTTCTGGAGCACGCTGAGCCCCGTGGCTCCCCTCAGCCCTGCCCGCCTGCAAGGTGCTAACACCCTCTTCCAGGTGAGTCCCCATTCTCCAGGGATTCCCAGTCCCTTCCCCAGCACACCTGCAGGATTCACTTATTCCCAATATTTGCAGCAGAAATAAAACAGGAGCTCTTGGTTCCTACCCGCTGTTGTAGCTTCTGAGGGCATTAGTTTTGTTTTTTTTACCTGGTTTTATTTCAGGATGTTGTAAATGTTGGTGTTTTAGGAATGGTTGGAATTAACTGCAGCACAGGCTGCTTTAGAGATAGATGACTGTTCATTTTTAGGTCTCTTCTTCCTGTAAAAAATTTCCTCCCTGTAACTTTTTTTGGTTGGGATTTTCCTGAATTTTAGAAATTTTCCACTCTATTGATTGCTCCAATCATTTCTGATGAAAAATAGTAATTAATCTCAAAACTAATGAGGAGATATAGTGTGTGTTTGATCGCTGTGGTGATGTGTGGGAAAGTTTTTGATGATTTTTATGGAAGAAATCCATAAAATTCTGCCCTGTGAGGGTGGAGAGGCCCTGGAACAGTTGCCCAGAGAAGCTGTGGCTGCTCCTGGATCCCTGGAAGTGTCCAAGGCCAGGGTAGTTTTTACTATATATGAAAAAATCCACTATATTTGAGAAAAAACCTCTCCTTTAGTTGTAATTCTCATGTTTTTTCCTCACACTTCCACTCTGGCACTGGAATTACCACGTTTGCTGCCTGAATTTGCTGAGGCAAAGGGTGGAATTTAATCAATTTAATTATTTTTTATTTAATTTCTTTGAAATTAAAGAATTTAATGAAATCTTCTGGGTTGGGATCTGTCATCTCCATGGAGATGAAGGAAGTTCCTCATCTGTACCATGAGCACAGGGAATAAACAAGGAGGGCTGAAATGACACTGGATATTTCAGCCTGGAAACAGCTGATAATTAACTGAGGGGCAATTTAGACCCAGCTTTCCTCAGAACCTGGATTAAAGTCACATTTTAATGAGGATATGGGGCAGTGCTCAGCTCAGGGGTCACCGTGACACTGCTTGGCATTAAAAAATAAATTAAAAGTGAGAAGCCAAGAGCATCCTTGAAATCTGGGGTGGTTTTGCTTTTTTGTGTTGTTGCATTTCAGTTTTTTTCCCCTTCTTTGTGCACAGATGTGGGAAGAACATTGAATTAAAGTGGGTTTTTTTGCTGATTCTTGTTTTATCTCTTAGTTTCCATCCGTGCTGAACAGTCATGGCCCATTTACACTCTCTGGACTGGATGGACCCTCCACCCCTGGGCCCTTTTCCCCGGATCTGCAGAAGACATAGCACATGGAATTCCTGCAGAAGGACACAGTGGGCAAGGCACAGATGGGACACTTCCCTTCAACCACCTTTTTTTAAAACAAGCAGTTTGTAATTCCACAGAGATTCTCAACAGTTGGAGTTGTTGCCATTCCCGAATCAAAAAAAAAAAAAAAAAAAGCCCTTTTTTTGTGCAAAAATTCCCCCTTTTTTTGGAAGAACCCAGGTTGGGAATGTATATGCAAACGCCTTAATAGGAGCTGCAGCTCCAGTCTCTTCTCCTCCTCTGTTTGGAAGGTTTTTTCCCCGTGTCCAAAAGGAATTTTGGGTGATGTTGCAGCAACTGAGTCTGCACTGTCTGCAGCAAACAGCACCAGAGGAGGCTTTTCTCTGTGACTCTTGGAAAAAACAGACAAACAAAACTCTGTTCTTCTGCTTCCTGTGCTCAGCAAGGAGAACCCTGAATCCTGATGGAAGCTGGCATTCCAGGAAAAGCTTGGGAATGGGGTGTGTGCTGCCAGCTGTGCCCTGGGGCACCACAACTTGTGCAGCAACAAAAGCACCGGGGCTTTTCTGCTGCCCTTGTCTCTATTTTTTTTTTTTTCTTTTTGTTTTGTTTTTTGCAGGGAGAAATTTTTTTTTCAAGGATTTATTCCAAGTTTATGTCCAGGACACTTCTGTGGAGCCCCTGGGAGAAGAGGTGGGGCTGGATTTGGGATGCTTCCCTTCCCAGGAATGGTTGGGATGAGCTCCTTTCACTTCTCACAGAGTTTGAATGCTGGAGTCCAAACATTTCTTGTGCCACAGCCTGGGAGCTCCCTGCTGGATCAGCAGGATGGGAGGATTTTCCCTGCATTTTTGGGGGATTTCCCCTGGATGTTTTGGGGGATTTCCCCTGGGTTTTTGGGGGATTTTCCCTGGGTTTTTATCAGGGAAGTTGCTGCCTGACCTGCAATTCCAGAGCCCAGCAGTGTGAGGGAGAACAGCAACATCCCAGCAGTAGTGTTGCTCTTCTTTCCCCACAGTTCTGGAAAAGCTTCCTGCTTTTCCCCACGTGGAAAAGCTCCTCTTTTGCCAGCTCTTATCCTGAGTTCTGCAGTGGAGCTGTTGATTTTGGGTTTTTTTTTGGAGGGAGCACTGACCCCAAACCAGGTTGAGGGATTCCATGGGGTTTAAGCTCGTGGTAAATCTGCTTTCACCTCCTTGGTGTCCTGGATTAATGATGCAGGATTGTTTCCCAGAGCCATTGGAGGTGAGGTGGAATTTCTAGGTGGATTTTTACACCTCAGGAGGCCTTTTAAGAAAACTGAGGGGTGAAAAAATGAGAGCTGCTCCTCTCTCAGCCCCTCAGCCTGGGAGTGTTGGGCTGTGGGTCTGTGTCCTTCCAATTTGGGGCATCTGATGTCAGGCAGCAACTTCTGGCTTTGAGTTGAGCGTGTCAGAGGATCTTCCCCATCAAATATTCCCAGAAAACAGATGGAGACATCTCTTTCCTTCACCATCCTCCGAGCTGCCACGAGCAGAGGAAGATTTTCTCCTCTCCAGCACGAGGTGGGGTTTAAGCTTTCACCTCCTTGGTGTCCTGGATTAATGATGCAGGATTGTTTCCCAGAGCCATTGGAGGTGAGGTGGAATTTCTAGGTGGATTTTTACACCTCAGGAGGCCTTTTAAGAAAACTGAGGGGTGAAAAAATGAGAGCTGCTCCTCTCTCAGCCCCTCAGCCTGGGAGTGTTGGGCTGTGGGTCTGTGTCCTTCCAATTTGGGGCATCTGATGTCAGGCAGCAACTTCTGGCTTTGAGTTGAGCGTGTCAGAGGATCTTCCCCATCAAATATTCCCAGAAAACAGATGGAGACATCTCTTTCCTTCACCATCCTCCGAGCTGCCACGAGCAGAGGAAGATTTTCTCCTCTCCAGCACGAGGAGCTGACAGAGTTTGCTGTAAATACTGCACCTATTCCATGGATAAGTGGTGAACTCAAACTTTTCCAGAGGTTTTTTTTTTTTCCTTTCCTTCTGCCACTTTTGCAGGCTTGGAATTCCCTTTAAAGCCACAACACCCAGGACTTTTCTTTTCCTGCAGTGATGTTCCCTTTCTGTCTCCTGACACTGAGATACAGAAAAACCACTTTGGTGTGTTCCTGACGTGACACCTGGGACAGGTGGGTGGAACAGAGTCGCTTTTTTTGGGCATTGTTCACCTGCCCAGGGGAAAAGTGGGAGAAAAAAATACTCCTTTTTCAGGTGGAGAAGCAGGGAGTGAGCTCATGGAGTGACCTGTCTTCCTGTTGGCTCCTGTCAGAGGCAAAAAATGCTTCACATTTAGACATCAGCAGATGCAGGAGGAAATTCCTGCGCCAGCAGCTCTTAAAATGTGCAATATTGACCTTTTTTTTAATTTTGTTTTTATTTTTGGAACGCAGAAGCGAAGCTGCAGGTGATCATGAAGAGCAGGCATCTGGAATTTTTTTTTTTTTTGTTTGCATGTTTGGAGCCTGCTCTGGGAAATTTCTAGAGTTTGTATAAATAGCAGCACTTTGGTTGGTTCAGGTTGGCCAATTTTATGCCTACCAAATACTTGGACTTTTGACATTTGCAGGCTGGGATTCGAATTGAAAATTCATGAATGAGCACTAAAAACTTGCAATTTAATTGCTTCCTTTCCCCCTTGTTCCCCTGTGGAGAAAAGCCAAGTTTAGCTGTTGAAAATTTGTGCACTTAATTCTTTGTGAGCTTTTATGGCTTTGGGCAGAGGGTCAAGCCCAAAAAATGTTATTTGTGGGCTCCTGCTCCTCTCCAAGAAGCTTCCCAAAATTGCTGTGCCACAGAGATCCAGCTTTTCCTGTGGAAATGCAGCCTGGATGGGAAGGTTTCCACCAGGTAAAACACGAAAAAATAAAAATGAGGCAGGAAAAAAAATCAATGTGGACAGGATGAGAAGCTCAGGAAGCAGCTGGGAAAGCTGATGGGAAAGGGAGAGGAGGTGGGAGAGGAGCAGCTTTTGCTGCCTTTTCTCCACTGCAATTTTCAGGTCACTGAAGGGAATATTTCCTTGTTCATGTGCTGCCTCTTCAGGCCCATGCACTGACAGGGAGCTGCCAGCTTTTCCTGGGTCACATTCCTGACAGAGCCTCCCTGGGGGCTCAGCTCTGTCAGCTGCTGGTTCTTTAGGTCACTTCAGGAGCAGTTTGTGCAGCTCCTCACAACTTGTTTTTAATTTAGCCTAAGGCAGGTGGGGTTAGAGTAGATTCTGGTTTAGTTCTGTACCGTGGTGATTTAAAAAAAAAAAAAAAAAAAACGAAAAAAAAATCTAAAATGCAGCATTGCAGAAGCTTTTTTTTTTTTTTTTAAAAAAAAAAACGAAAAAAAAAATTTAAAATGCAGCATTACAGAAGCTTTTTTTTTTTCTTAGGTTCCTGTTGCTGGAGTAGCTTTGGTTTTGTGGAATGCTTGGTAATTTTTGCATCAGTTTGTTCCTGGCTGGTTTGGGTTTTGTGGAAGGTCAAAGCATTTTGGTAGAACAAAAGAGTTTGGTAAAAGACAGACAAGAACCCAGCATCCTCCCCAGCTTCTGGAGGTGGGAATAAACCCCTACTGTTGGTCACACCCTCCATGAAACCCAAAAATTCTAATTCCCTAGGATTTAGGGAATCCTGGAAGCTGAACTCGTGTCTTGCTTCTGGAAATCTTTTTATTTTTTTGGTTTATTTTTCCATGGGGAGCTGCTGCTGCTGCCTGGCTCTCTTTGGGATCCTGGATTTTCAGAGTTCCTGGCAGGAGCAGCTCGTGGAAGCAGAAAAATGGCCCATGGTTCTAGAGACCTTGGTGTTCTGTCTTTCCTAGTAAAAAGAGGGTGATGAGGAATTTTGGGGTTTTTTTAGCAGCAGCTTTAGGTTTAGAGCTTTGTTTCAGACCTGTCCTCAGCAGGGGATGCAATTCCTGTGCCCAGATTTTGGCACATTCAAGCTCTGTTTTGCAGTAGGAAGGGATAGAATCCCTGGAGTTGGACAATTCCTTGTTTTCACTTGGAGCATCCCCAGGCTTCACACCCACGGAATCTTTGGGGTGATGGAGTGCTGTGTGAGAGCAGAAGGGCTTTGGTTGGGATATTTTCCCCTCTGATGCATTTTCAGACCTCAGCTATCTCACAAATGGAACATTTTGGGTTTTTGATGCTGATTCTGAGGGCAGTGAAGCTGCTGAGGTGCAGATCTCCCTTCTCCAGCTTCCCCCAGCCCAGGGAGTCCTGGGGGTCCCAGCTGGGCTGGGTGGGAGTGAAAGGCTCTGCTCCCCTCCTGGAGCTTTTCCTCCCGCTGAGATCAGCTCTGCCCCTCTCTTGTGGGTTCATTCCTTTATTTACCTTGTTTTGCTCCTGTTTTCTGGCAGTTTTTGATGTGCTCTGCAGTTGAACCTCTCCCATTTTTAAGGCAGATTTGTTTCCAGTCCATCTCAGTGTCAGCTCTGGAAATCAACCTCAGCAGTGGGTCAGGGAATGTTGTTAAAATCCACAGGAACTTAGAAACTTTTGAGTTGTGGGTGAGTGTTTTGGTTTGTTTTCTTCCTCAGGTCTGTGAGGAATAGAATCTGGATCTGGAAGAGTAGAAATGGGAAAAAAGAAAATAAGAGACCTTTTGTCTCTGAGCTGGTGGGATGGGGTGGTTTTGTCTTCAAAATCAGAGAGTGGGGTGTTGCAAGCAGCCCCTGAGAGGAGCCCAAAATTCTTGAATATTCACTCAGGAGCTCTCCAGGGTGTTTGATGAGGGTGGTGCTGCCTAAACAGAGGTTTATGGGTTGATTTGGAGTTAATTAAGCAGCAATTAGCAGTGGCTGTTGAGTGTGAGCAGATCCAGGGGAGTGGGACAGGTTGGAGCTGCTGGAATCACAGCTGGCAGAGGAAGATTTTGGGATCAAATGCAGTTGATCCCAAAAGTTTTACGTCCCTTTGCCTTGGGGAATGCTTATTCCCCTCTGCTTTTAGAGCTGAGAAGTTGATTTGGAATAATAAAGCTGGAAAAAAATAAAAAAGGGAGAAAAATCTAGGGAGACACAGCAGTTGTGTGCGAGATCTGGAATTCATCTGGGGGTGAATCCTTCTCCAGCAGGAATTCTGGGAGGTCAGAATCCTGGGAATCAGCACACATCCAGCAGCAGCTGCTCCAGCTTCCCTGGCCTGGGCAGGTTTTTTGTGTCTTGGGGGGATTTAAATAAATTTCAATCAATTTTTAGTTCCCCCATCCAGCTGTGTGCGTTGTCCTGTGCATTCCTGGAGTGCACATCTGGTTTGGGAAGGTGATTTTGGCAGCTGCTCCAACTTCGCTGGACTGGGCAGGGTTTTTTGTGTCTTGGAGGGATTTAAATCAATTTAATTCAATTTTTAAACACTCCAGCACCCCCATTCCCATCCAGCTGTGTGCCACTGTTGTCCTGTTCATTCCTGAGGCATTTTTGGGGCACAGAATTCACTGGGAGTGACTGAGGAATGGAGAGGTGGCTCTGGACAGAGAGAAATCCTTGGGAATGGAACCAAATCTTCCTGCAGAGCCTGATTTTAGTCAGGAGGGCAAAACAGAGGAGCCACAAGGGCAGTGCTGCCCATTCCTGTCGGGATTCCCTGAAGGGCTTGGGGCAGAAAGGTGAAATTTTGGGTTTGGTGTCAGTAAATCCCGGACTGAGGGATTTTATTCCTGCCTTTGTGCCAGGAACAAGCAGGAATCAGGAGAATGTGTTCCCTGCAGGTTGTTTTTCTGTCTGACCACAGGTGGGCAAGGCCCTGTTTCTCCCTGGATATTCCAACATTTCCCTGTTGGAACAACAAAGTATCTGCTTCCTATAAATTATTTTGGAACAAAACCACTCTAAAAACTGGCAAAAAATAAATTTTGTTTCCACCTCCCAAAGAAAGCAGCAGATTTTGCTTGTGGAGCTCTTCCAGGCCCTGATGAGAAGCACACTCAGAGCTGAAAATTTGTATTTTTTTTTTTAGATTCCTCAGTGTTTAAGTCTGCCTGGAGCACACGTGGGTCATGCCTGGCAGGATGTGTTCCCAAAAATCCATATAAATATCCCCATCCTCCCTCTGAGCAGATTCTGCACTCTGCAGTGGCCACTTTGAAATACTTTGCACTCCCTTGGGAGGTTTTTTTGGGTTTTTTTCTTCTCTTTTAGCACTCAAATCAATCCTGCCCCAGCGTGCACTCGTGAGTTGCCAAAGGTTTATTTTTGACATTGTTGGTTGCCACATCTCCTGTAAAAAAAAAAGTCTTAAATGTGTTTTTGAGTAGTTTTGTGTGCATGGAACAAAAGTTTGGGCTTGATTTCAAAGATTTTTCTGCTGAGCTTGTGTTGGAGGAGGTTTTCATCTCAAAGCAGGGGTGGAACAGGAGAATCCTGAGCCTTTGGAAATCAGGGATCTGAGTGAGGAGAGGCTGCAGCTGATCCCAGCCCCGTTTCAGCAGTGCTGTACCAATAACTGGAAGCTGTTGTTGTTTATTTTGATTTTTTCCCTTTCCTTTAGGGTGATTTTTCTGTGTTTTTTGGAACACAGGAAGGGTGGCCTGTGCATGGATCCTGGAGTGTGCTGTGTGCTGGGGTGGGGGGCTCCAATTTTCCAATCCCTGGCTTTGCTCTCAGCTCCCTGGGATGAGTTTTGGGGCTGTATTTTTATTTTTCCCTAGCATGTCCTAACCCCTCCAAGCTTTGAAACCGCTTCCTAGAATTGTGTTGACTTTTTATTTTTTTGTTGTTATTGTGCTGTTGTTCAGTTGCACAGAGTTGTTTTTTTTTTCTGTATAAAATATACTTTTGAAACGTTTCATTCTCTGTGAACAGGGTTGAGATTTCTTCTTTGTAGCTTTGAAAAAGATCCTGAAATTCCCTTTTCCAACCTGTTTTGTAGCCTGTTGCAGTGTTACCAGATGGCCTTATGTACGTCACAGTGCTTTGTGATGGGTACAGTAGCACATTTAATGCTTCTTCCCCTCTGTTTTTAGAGCTGAGAAGTTGATTTGGAATAATTAAAGCTGGGAAAAAGAAAAAAAAAAAAAAAAAAGGGAAAAATTCCAGGGAAACACAGTGGTCATGTCCCCTACAGGAGATCAGGGCAGCTGGAATTCATCATCCTTCTCCAGCAGGAATTCTGGGAGGTCAGAATCCTGGGAATCAGCACACATCCAGCAGCAGCTGCTCCAGCTTCCCTGGGCTGGGCAGGTTTTTTTTTTGTGTCTTGGAGGCATTTAAATCAATTTCAATCCATTTTTAGCCACTCCAGCACCCCCACCCAGCTGTGTGTGTTGTCCTGTTCATTCCTGGAGTGCACATCTGGTTTGGGAAGGTGATTTTGGGGTGGTTCCTTGCTGGAATTTTCATGCTGAGCTGGATTCTTGGCAGTTTTTTGGGAGCTGGGAGCAGATCCCTCCCTCTGGAATTCTGGGCTGGAGTTTTGCCTTTCCCAGTTTTACCTGGCTGGGATTTTCAGAACAATCAGTGGGGGAAACTCCCCTGAAAGCAGCAGAAAGGGGGAACATTTCCAGTGGCTCTTTCCAGAACAGAGTTGCATTTTTCTTTTCTCTATAAATATATATAAATATATATATATATATTACAAATTCAAGAGGCAAAGTTATGTTGTAGTGAGTGTCTGAAACTTCCTACACTGGAGACTTTTCTGGACAAGACAACTGTAAAAGTCACCCCTTGTTCCAGCCAGGTGACCCTGCCTGGGACAGAATTGCTTCTCAGTCTAACTTTTTATTTTTAAATACCTTATTAGAGTATCTTAATGCCATTGTGTTTAAAAAAAAAAAATGCTGGTATGTAATGCAAGTACATAAATAGCCAAAGTTTTCAGTAATTGTTCAGTGTTACTAAATTTTGCTTTTATTTAACCTTCTGAGATAACATTTAGGAAGACCTTCAGCGTGGAAATCATCCTGAAAATTCAGAGTATGAGCAACTGGATTAGGGCAGGGATGGAGTTGTTTGAGCACATTTCAGGTTTGAATACAATCAGGAGGCAAAGCTTTTTAAGATGCAAAACTTTCTTTGCACTGTCCTGACACTTCAAAGTGACAAATGCTGCTTTGGCAGTGGCTCTTTGGGAATTGTTATTCAAACATCATGAAGGTCTTTCCTGAGAAATCAGGTGACTTTTTTATTGCTTCGATTTTTGTGCAAAAAAAAAAAAAAAAATACAAAAAAATAAAAATAAAAATCAATGTATTGCAATCTTTTTTTTTTTAAAAATGGGGTGGGAATAGTTAAAGAAAACTATTTTATGTAAGAACTGACAGAGGGATTTTGCTTTGTATAATGCAAGCTGGCTTTAAAAAAAGCATTGTAGCAAATTATTCAAGTCAATCATATGTTAATAGTTATGTGCAACCAGACATGCAAAACAATTGTATTTTTTTAAATAAATATTTTTAACAAAGTTTCTGCTCATTTGACTTTTTTTTTTTTTACTTTCAGTAGAGAAAATAGACAGTTACAGCTGCAGGGGATGGGATAAGGAGGGAATTCATCAGACCTCGAGGTAAATTGTATTTTAAAGTGTTGCTAAATCAGGTGCTATTCTGGTGAAAATTTCCTAAAAAAGGATTTTTTCCCCCTCTTAAGTAGCCAAAATGGAGATTGGAATTACCAAGCCCAAGAACTGTGATGGTGGATTTTAACTGAGAAAAGATTGAGCTCTGTTTTACCAAACCTGCCAGGCCAGAATGAGAGATGATTTCAGAGCTGCCAGCCCTGCTGTGACACAAACTGAGGAGATTTCTTCCCAAATTTTGGTGCTCATTTCCTCCCAGCAGGGCCCAGAGATGCTCTCATGCTGGGAGGGGCTCCAGGAAGGACAGATTGAGGGTTTTCATTTTGCTGTAAATGGCTTTTGCAGTCTGTGGTTGTTTCATTCCGGGTGATTTATTCTGGGCAGCTCCAGGAGAGGAACAGTGGCATCCTGTGGAGCTGCAGAAGAATTACAGCCTGGATGGGTTGGAATCAAATCCCAGAAGGGTTTGGGATGGCAGGAGTTTAAAAACCTCCTCATTCCATCCCAGGGTGCTCCAGCCTGGCCTGGAATTGGGTTTGGTTTCATTACAGGATCACAGAATCGATGGGATTTGAGGCAGGATGGTGTCCCTGAAGTCCAGGGATGAGCTAAACCCAGAATTCAGCTCCATTGACCCGATCCAAACTCACCCTGAGCGAGGAAAATGGCAATTCAACAGCCCCAGGTTCTGTTCTGCAGGAGTCTGTGGAGATATTTAATGGCAGGGAAGAGCTGCTGCTTGGAAAAATGGAAATTTCCCAGAAAATTCGTGGCTGCCCCAACCCTGGAAGTGTCCTAGGCCAGGCTGGAGAAACCTGGGACAGTGGAAGTGTCCCTGGCCTTGGAATGAGAAGGTTTTTAAGATCCTGCCATCCCAAACCCTTCTGGGATTTGATTCCAACCCTAGCAGAGATTCCAGTTCTATTCCAACCCCACAGCAAATCCCATTCAGGCTCTTTGGGATTTAGGGGATTATGGGATTTAAGGTCCCTCCCAACCCAAACCATTCCACAGCTCTTCAAATTCCAAAAGCAGTTTAATTAAAAAAAAAAAAAAACAAACCCAAACGTGTTAGATTTCAAGTTAATGAGTTTAAGAACTGAGAACTGGAGGTGTTGGAGTGAATCCAGTCAGCGAGCAATTAGCAATCAATCACCTTTAATTAAACACTGCTTTATATACACACGTACATATGTACATCACATACAGCAGTTCAAGCAAGGAGTTGCATCCACAGCCACTCCTGACAGGAGGAGTTTGACATTCCCCAAAATTCCAGTCCTCTCCTGGTGGCTGGGACAGGCCATGCGTGGGCTGTGGGAGTACCTTACACAAGGCACCTGGATGAGGAGATTGCACAGGTGAAGCAGCTGGAGCCTGGCTCCCAAAAATAAAATTTAAAAAAAAAGGATCTCTTCTCTCTTGGAGCTTGGCTTGGAAGTTGGAAATAAAACCAACAATAAAATAAGACACTGCAGCTGGAGCAGCTCGAGGAGTGACTTAAAGCAAAAGGAACCAGCACATTACTTAAAATCATTTAAGAGGCCTGAGCATGCTGAGTAAGACACTGTTTAGAGTGTGGAATATACAGGAATTAAGTGTGCAAATAGAGACAGGCCCTGCTGCCTGTGTGCACCTGGGGGGCTCTGCCACTGTGGGACTTCCCCCCTTGGGAAGGATCAAGGGAGGTGGCACAGAACTAGTCACAAAAACGAATGAAAACCCAGGATTGTGCTGCAAATTCCAGTGGGTTCCTGTGCACCACAGGCCAGAAATAAAATCTATTCAAGCCAGGAGACATTCAGTCTTGGATGAGGAGCAGAGAGCAGCTTTTCCTTTTCACTCTCTGTCCTGAGCAGGTAAAAAAAAGTTCATTTGCAGGAGAAAAAAACTTCATTTGCAGGAGAAAAAAACTTCATTTGCAGGAGAAAAAACTTCATTTGCAGGAGGAACTGCTGTGCAAATGTCCCTGCTTTTAGTCCCAGGGATCAGGCTGGCAGGATTTTTGGCACAACCCCAGTGCTCAGCTCGACATTTTGGGCTGGATTTCCTCGATTCTGCCTTACCCCACCTACTGTGCTTTTGATTGCAGAGAACTTGCATGATTCAGTTCATTAAATGTGAAATCACCCTTGGGAGAAATGCTTAATTGGGGCTGGTTTATTGCTTGTGCAGAGCCGGGCCCTCCCTCAGCGCTGGTACTGCCCCGTGTCCTCGGGCACTGCTGCTTTCTCCGGGGAGGCCTCGTCCAGCTCTGCAAAGATTAAATCGGTATTTCACCTCAATGGATACTTTTACTGAGATTAAAGGGGATGGGTGTGAGGTTTTCCCCTCAGGAATGTTGTTATTCTGTCACCCCCCTCATCCCCACCATGTTCAGTGTGGGCACCTGCAGGGATGGGCACTCCAAACCCCCCTGGGCAGCCCCGTCCAGCCTTTTCCAGGAGGAATTCATGCTGATGTCCAACCTGAGCCTCCCCAGCCCAGCCTGAGGCCGTTGCCTCTCCTCCTGTCCCTTTTCCCTGGAATGAGATCCCAAATCCCCCCCGGCTGTGCCCTCCTGGCAGGGAGTTGTGCAGAGCCACAAATTCCCCCTGAGCCTCCTTTGCTCCAGGCTGAGCCCCTTCCCAGCTCCCTCAGGACTCTCCAAACCCTTCCCAGCTCCCTCAGGGGTCTCCAAACCCTTCCCAGCTCCCTCAGGACTCTCCAAACCCTTCCCAGCTCCCTCAGGATTCTCCAGTCCCTTCCCCATCTCCATTCCTTTCCCAGCCCCTCACACTGAGGGCCCAGCCCTCGAGATGTGACCCCAGCAGTGCCCAGCGCAGCCCAAGCCACACCTGGAAGTTCTTTGCCTGTCCCACTTTGCTCCTTTCGTATAAAAACAACCAGCAGCTCCAGACTGAGGTGATAACTCAAAAATCCTTTATCTGTGAGGCTTTTTCCAGAGCCTGACAGCTGCCCTTGGATGGCAGCCCTGCTTATTCCCTGGATTTCAGCCAGGGAACAGCCCAGGGGAGCTGGTGCTGTCTGTGATTCCTGCTTTTTTCCCTTGCTTCTCCAGCAGAAAAGAAAGCAAACCCTGAGCTGTGGCTGCCAAGGCTTTGTGGGCAAGACAAAGCAGGAAAAGGAGAGAGGAAGCAGCAGGAAAATAAACATTTCCTTGCATTTTGCTGGAATCTCTGGAGTGAGGCTTGTGCTGCTCTCGCTCCCATCCCAAAGCAGGGCTCAGGGCTGGGGTTCCCTTACCTGCGGAGGGCTTGGGGTACATCCTGTGGAAAAACACCAGCAGGGCGTAGAAGGTGAAGGCCAAGCATCCAAAGATCATCCCACAGACCAGGAAACTGTAGCTGCCTCGATCATGGATAATCTGCAGTGGGATGGGAAATAAAAAAAGGGATCAGACATCACTCAAGATTCCTCGTGGATCATCAGGGAGGGCTTTGCTGGCTGATAACTCAAGGCTCAGGGAGTGCCCAGGAGCAGAACTGAGGGTTTGACTCGTAAATTCCAAATTTATTTCGGGTTTTGCCAGCTCCTGGCTACTCACCGAGCCCACCAGCAGCTGCAGCACCATCTCTCCAATGCCAGCTCCAGTCACCAGCACGGTGGTGGCACAACCTGTGAGGAAACAGGGCAAGGGGTGGTGGCAGCAGAGTGACACAGCCAGCAGGGCCACCCTGTGCTCCTTTAAAGCTTTCTTGTGGATCTTGCTACACAAAAATCAAAAATACTCAGTGTGTATTCCCACTTAATGCTGAAAACGCCTCAGCAGACCTGCAGTAGTGCAGAAAAGTGAAAGTTGAAGTAAAAAAATTCAATCTCCTGTCACCTGTCTGTGCTGGCAGAGCTGATGGTGCCTGTTGCTGGGAAGGTTTTTGTGTTTCTGTCTGACTGCCCTCGAGACAGGGACTGGCAGGGAGCTCCTGGGGGAGCTGGCCAGGCTCTGGGTTTCCAGCTCAGGTAACCTGGTGATGTTTTCAGAACCAGGTCCCTCCAAAGCAGCGTTCCTGCCCCTCCCCGAGCTCCCCAAACTATGAACCAAGGCTGGATCCCTACATGGGGTCTTTATTCATCAGCAAAACAGAGAACTGGCCACTTCCCTGCGACAAATCTGCCTTCAAAAGCAAACCTGAACTTCCAGGCCTCTTGAGAGAGGAGGAAAGGAGCTGAAAAAGGGGGATGGAATCTAAAAATGCACCTGGTTAAATGGCAGCTCACCTCTGTACTGCAGGATGTCCTCGGTGTAGGCCAGCATGCTGGGGAAGGTGCTGCTGAGGAACAGCCCCAGGGATGCTGTGCCCACAAACAGGAAAACCACGCTGGAGGAGAAAATCAGGAGCAGCAGGAAGGTGATGAGGACCCCAACCTGTGAGCAGCACCCGTAAAAATCAGTCAGAAAAATGCTGAGTGCAACAGGGTCTAGAGTTTGGTTTTAATAGGAAATGTTCTGGAAGAGAAAATATGTTTATTTTTAATGGGAGATAGTCTGGAAGAGGAAATATGCTGGGAGAAAAAAAAAAATCAGTGTTTGAGAAACTGAATGGCCAAAGAAAATCCATCCGACTTTAAAGAATTTTCTAATTTTCATCATATAATTTGGTAATTAAGTCTTAATTTCATTATGTAGAAACTTAAGGTTTTATCTGAAAAATATACTTTTAAATGCAATAGTACCTTCCACAATATTTACATGTCTTAATCACTAATAATTCTTTATTCTGCTGAGTAAGACTGAAGTCACTCTCAATAATTACAGAATTAACTCTCAATAACTGCTCAGAAAGCAGCCACAGCATTAAAGCCAAAGAGGCAACTGCACTTAAATTAATTTTCCCTCACCTCTGGCTTGTAGGGGAAATAACCAAAAGCTCTGGGAAATGCCCGAGTGATCCAGGGCAGAGTCAGCAGAGGGAGCTCTGATATTCCAGCTCAGCAGAAATTTGGATCCTGAAGCAGCCAAATTCCAGCTGGAATTTGTTATGATGATGCTGCAGTGACTCCAGGAGCTGCTGGATCCTACAACAGCTCCCAGCACTGCACGGGGTCAGTGTCAGCCAGGTGGTTTTTTACTCAGAACACCCCAAAATCTTCTCCCCACCCTGTTAGATGGATATTGTAACACACTGTAATGTGTTTTATTACCAAAATATAGCCACCAAAATCACTTCTGGTTCAAATAAATTGGCAGTTAACTGCCTGCTTTGCTTTTTGTCTCCGTAAGAAGCGGGATTGGGATCATCCCCTCCCTGTTTTCTGCCATGTCCTCACACAGATCCTCCTTACACCTCCCACAAGGATTCCTGCCCCTTTCCCAAGGTGTTTTATTGACTTCAGCAAGCCCTGCCAGCTGCTGCAGCCTAAGCAGAGAATTTACAGCGTGACCTGTCTTCCCTTTGCCATGGCAATCCCAGGATGTTCCCTGTGGATGAAGGAGTCACTGTGTAAGGTCAATAAAATGGGCAATTTTTCAGTGCCAACTCTCCTGGTGCTTTCCCAGCTGAGGAGCAGGCTCAGGAAAGCTGGGCCATCAAATTTCAAATCGTGGCTACCCGGAGGGCACCTTGCCCACCCTACCTGTGCAAAGCCCCCAGGTGTTAAATCCAAGGAATTAACCCCATCCTTACCACGTTGATGAAGACCATGGTGGCTGGCTTCATCCTGTAGGACACAGGGATGGAGATGAGCCTGCCCAGGGTGATGAAGCCCCAGAAGAGGCTGGGCAGGTACCCGGCCACCTTGTGCACCACGGCCAGCGGCTCCTCCACGGCGTAGCTGTACACGAAGCCTGAGTACTCTCCCTGCAGGAAAATCCTCTCTGTCACATCCCCGTGGGGACTTCAGGCTCCTCTGTCCCTCAGCTGTTCGTGGTGGAGAGCCTGTGCATGGTGGAAGGGTTTGCAGATCCACCAGCAGCAGGATGTGGGGTTTAGTCTGTCCTAAAAGGGCAAAGCTCCACAGCTGTCCCAGGGAAAAGCCCAGCCTGCAGAGATACTCCTTGCCCTCTTGGAGTTCCTCACTCTCCAAACATCACATTTAGAGCTCAGGGTTGCTTATCCTTGGAGATGGAGAGCTTGGGAAATTCCCAAACCTGTCAAACCCCTCTCACCATTAACCCCTGACGAGCCCCTGGGGGTTTCACAGGGGTTCAGAAGGGAAAAAATCCAGATCTTTGGGCACTGAACTCACCACGATCCCGTCAGTCATGAAGAGAACCAGAGCCCCGGTGATGTGCACGGCGAAATAGGTGAAGGAAACCCCTTGGAAGTTCTTGCTTTGGCAGCAGCTGAACAAATCCTCGTGACCTGGTGGAGAACAATGCAAAGCAAACCTGACCAGAACGTCCCCCCGGGGCTGGGTGGCTGCCAGCCCTCAGTGGGGTTTGCTTTGTGGGACAGCTGCAGGACAGAGCCAACCAGGACCCTGGACGTGGGGCACTGCTGAGCTTGGGGGGCTCCACCTCACCTTTACCTTCCTCTAAGCTTCCAGAAGGAAATGGGAATGGGTGTGGGGTCTGCCCACAGCCTGGGATGCTGGATCTCCACAGCGTGGGATCCTGGTTCTTTGGGGAACCTGCTGCCCACACCCTCAGGGATGCTGGGCTCTTCACACCCCAAAATCCTGGCTTTCCATACACCAAAATCCTGGGCTCTCCTCACCTCAAAATCCTGGGCTCTCCATACCTTGGCATCCCAGATCTCCATACTCCAAAATCCTGGCTCTTCTCACCCCAAAACCCTGGGTTCTCCATACCCCAAAACCCTGGCTCTCCACACTCCAAGATCCTCACTCTCCACACTCCAAGAACCTGGGCTCTCCTCATCCCAAAATCCTGGCTCTTCTCACCCCAAAACCCTGGGCTCTGCTGCCATTTCTCTTACTGCAGCTGCTCATGCTCCTTTTCCCATTTTGGGGCTCCCCAGTTCTGGCCCCACTCTCACAGGCAATGAAAACACAACCACGGCACTCATGGCCCAAATCCCCTCATCCCTGGAGCTGCCCCACAGGGGAGCCCTGCCCAGGAGAGCTCCCAATCCTTGGATAAGGGATATTGCACCCAACAAGGCACCTTTGGGAGAGGGGGACACACACACACGGAGCTTGGCATCACCCCTGAGCCCTCCCACATCTCAGCACCTCCTGACCTTGAAGAATTTCCTGAAATTCCCTTTTCTTGCCCAGGGGCAAAGCCATCTTTCCAGGAATAACACGGAACACTCCCCAGAGTCCTATGCCATATTTACTTCTGAGATTCACTATTTACCCAAGGAATTGACTCTGACACGTCTCTCCTGGCTAAGAAAGAACAATGTCACCATTGTCCCCAAGGCAGGGTGCAGCCATGAGGTCAAGAGCAAACTATTGCTGGATTTCACTTTTCCCCTCAAACAAGGGAGGGGAAATTTGTTATTTCTTATTCCTTTCCTACAAAAATCAGCATCTGCAGCACAATGACCACTTTTAAACTGAATAATCAGTAAGAAATGTGACCCAAAACCAGGAGAGAATGAAGGTGCACAACTGCCATGTGTTGGGGGGCCCAGGGTTGGCTTTAGGATGGCTTGGAGAAACATGGAATGGAGAAACACAGCCTGGAGGCCTCACTGGGATTGGGATACCAACCTCTGTTGAAGATTCCATCTAATTTCAGGGTAATTGGGCACCATATGGATTGTTTGGGTGCCCCTGGATGGGACCCCTGTGCACACTTTGCACACTTTGTTTCCTCCTCAGACAGCAGTGCTGGATCTCCCATTACACCCAGACACGCTCAAATATGGCTTTTTCTCCCCCAAATCCACAAGAGAGGCACCTCCAGCTCACCTGCGGCTGTGTGGGGTCTCTGGCCAGCGGCGGAGAGCTCGTCCTTGTCCCCAGGCCGTGTCTCCAGGGCCAGCTCGTCAGCTGACAGCAGCGGGTGGCTGCTGCCGTTGAAGCAGGGCACCATCCGCTCCTTGTAGAGCAGGAAGAACACAGCGATGGGTACCGGCAGCTGGGGAGGGGACACAGAGGGGGTGAGCACCTGAACGTCCCAAGAACACCCCAAAACCACCCCAAAACCACAGCCCAGCTCCCCCAGCAGCAGCGGTTTGAGGTGCTGGGCTCAGATTCCGCAGGGGAGGTGCCTGAAGGGAATTTCAGAGCAAGGAGAGACGGGGATGGGACAAGGAGATGCCGAGGCTGGGTGGGGATAGGAGAGAGGGGAAAAGAGGGAGAAAAACAGGAGAAAAGTCTCCTGATCTGCTGGGGCATCCCCAGCCAGTCCCAGGCCCCAGCATTGGGGTGTATCCATTGCCCCCAGTTTGGGATTCCCCAGTTCCCAGTCCCACTCTGGGGTTTTCCCTGCTCTCCACACCCTCAGCTTTAAATCCACCAGGTCCTTTTTGCTTTAACCAGGCTGGGACAGTTTTAGGAGGTCCCACCCATGGCTGTGGCCACCCAATCCCATCCCTGACCATCCGTCCTGGGCAGCCAGATTTTGGTGCCATTTTCTCCCAGACTATTCCTTCCCACGATATTTTTTGCTGCTTCTTTCACCTGGAAATGGGCACAGAAACCCCGAGACAAACCTCCCAAAGTGCCAGCCCTACAAACCCCAAACATTCTGGGATCCAACCCTGGCTGCTGCTACCCAAAGAGTGAAACCCCAGAGCAGCTGCTGCCTGTGGGAGCAGAGCAGTTGGAATTCTGCGGGAGGGAAGAGGGAGCTGCTCCCAGCCCCGTCCCCAGCCATTAGCAGGGGTTGCTCAGCACCTCCTGAGAGAGGAGCCCGTGGTTCCCAGGCTGTGCCCGTGGTTCCCAGGCCAACAGGGACAGCCCAGTGCCCTGCAGCATCCCCCTGGCACAGCCTGAGCGGAGCAGGGAGGGTCCAGCCACAGCTCTGGGGTCCTCTGTGCAGCCAGGGATGCTCCAGCACTCCACTGTCCCACCCCACATCCATGGGGCAGCAGGAGCCCCTGGCACGGTGATCCCAAGGGATGAGCCCGCTCCCAGCCCACACCCACGACGCCCCGGTGCCTCCAATTCCACGGGCAATGGCTCTTTTTTTTCTTTTCTTTTTTTTTTTTTTTTTTTGGGGGGAAAAGGGGGGTGCTCTCAGCCTACACCCACGACGCCCCGGTGCCTCCTGTTCCATGGGGAATGGCTCTTTTTTTCCTTTTCTTTTTTTTCCTTTTCTTTTCTTTTTTTTTTTTTTTTTGGTGAGGAAACAGAGGGGAGCGAGCGAAGCTCTCCCGTCTCCTCCCAGCACAGCCCAGCGGTGTTTACACTGCAACCAACTGGGGGAGAAAGCCAGGAAATCCTAAGTGACAGCTCATTCCCTTGTTTTCTACATGTCTGGGAGCAAGTGTGAGCTCCAGCTCCAAATTTCCTGCCTTTTGTTGGCTCGTGGCATGATTTAAATGTATGGAGAATTCCCCCCCATCCCTCCCACCCCGCCCCTCGCGCCTGAATTCATTTATGAGGCCTGCATTGTTCTGGGAACAATGGGAATAGGAACAGTGAGTTCGGTCCCATGGAAGAAAAACGCATTTGCTTGATAGTTCTGATCCTTCCGGAGGTCAGGACCAGATTTCATTCTTCTGAATTGCAGATTTAGCAGAAATATTCCCTCCCCTCAGACGGCCTGGCTGTGCAGATAACGGCCCTGGGCACTCCCAGCCTCGAGGACAAGGTCCCAGTTTGGGATTCCCCAATTCCCAGTTCCACTCTGGGGTTTTCCCTGCTCTCCACACCCTCAGCTTTAAATCCACCAGGTCCTTTTTGCTTTAACCAGGCTGGGACAGTTTTAGGAGGTCCCACCCATGGCTGTGGCCACCCAATCCCATCCCTGACCATCCGTCCTGGGCAGCCAGATTTTGGTGCCATTTTCTCTCAGAATTCCTTCCCAGGATATTTTTTGCTGCTTTTTTTAGGAGGGTTTTTTTTTTTGGCAGGAAGATTTTCTTTTCCCAAGGGAAAAAGGGACACCAGAGCATTCCCCACCAGGAGCCAAGGGCCAAACAGAACCCCCAGTTCCCTGCACTGAAAACTTCCCAAATTCCCAGAGCTGCTCCCTCCCTCACCTGTCCAAGCAGAATTCCTAATTCCCTGCATCCAACACTTCCCAAATTCCCAGAGCTGCTCCCTCCCTCACCTGGCAGCTTTTATCCATCCCCAAAACCTCCACAAGCTGCTGCATCCCCATCTCAGCGTGGGGATATTCCAGCTCCTTCCTTCCCTCCCGCTGCTATTTCTGTCTGTTCCCCCCAGGAATCCGGGATCCTTCCCTGCCATTGTATCCCAGGCTCCTGTGGAGCACAATGGAGTGTCCCACACTTCCCCTGGGAAAGCACCTTCCTGACAAACACCTCCCTCTCCACGGAACATTTCCCTGATTTCCAGCCCCTTGCAACGGGCTGGGTGATGAAATTTCCGTTCTGTGGGAGAACTGAACTCTAAAATATGGAGGTTTTGTTCCAAAATCGGGATGAAAAGGCAAAAATTTTTTCTTGTCAAGTGAAAGATTTTGGCTGGGAGTGATCCAAGTGCTTTGTTTTGATTATGCTGAGCTGCTTCATTTTCCCAAAGCAAACCCATTTTGCTTCAAAAACATCGGCACAGCTCCGCTGTCAGCTCTGCACTGAGCACTTGTGCCAGAGTCAGATTGAGACATTTCCACTCTAAACAAAAGCAAGAGCTCGAAATGAATCATTTCAGCTCGTGCCTTGTCAGAATCCACACAAAAACCGGGCTGGAAATGTGGGATTTGGCCATTTTATAACCAAGCTGCTGCTCCTGGTTTCCATTTCTGTTGTTAACTCTTTTCATCCATGTCCCTGGAGGTTTAAAAACCCCTTCCCATCATCTTCCTCTGCTGGAAAAGGGTCAGCACTTTGGAGCTGAGCTGCTCCCAGCATCTCCAGCAGGTTGGGATGGTTTAAATAAAACAAAATCAGTTTCCTCCGTGAGGATTTGGGAAGGGCAATCACAGCTTGGCTGGGGAGCTGAGCACATCCAACTCCCCACTGTGTGTTTGTTATTTAACCCTTATCCCAAAACCTCTCAGTCTCCCAGCCTCCCTTCCACGTTCCTGGTGTTCCTCCACAGCCTGTGGGAGTCCTGGGAATTCTGTATTCCACCCACCCACCCCTGCGTGCAGCACTTGAGCGTGTCCTGATGCACAAACCCACAGCCTGTGGTGCCATCCTACCCCAAAAACACCCTCAGGACACGGCTGGGGACAGAGAGGGCTCTGGAAATTCCCAAATCAGACACATCATCGGGTTCAAAGCAGGTGTGAAGCTCAATGGGTTTGCTCAGGATCCGCTGGCTCTGGAGTAATTAAAAGCACATTTCCCGTGGCACAGACAGAGCTGGAGGTAATTAAAGCTGTGTCTCCTCCCAGGCTGGGCCTTTTTTGGGTAATTCTACCCAGAAACTCATCCCAGCACCTGCCCAAGCTCCTCCCACAGGGAGCTGGGAGGGCCTGGAAACCCCTGGATGGGGAAAATGGGGGTGTTTCAATAATTTCATAAATGCCCAAGGAAAGGAAGTGCAGCTCCCCTTGCCCGGTGCTGGTGGAGGGGTGGCAAAGCAGGGACAGGAGAAGGGGAATGTGCACATCCTTGAGCTCTGAGAGCTGAATTCCAGAGGGAAGGAGCTGCCAGGCAGCATCACCCATTATTCCTGGGATGATCCCAGCTGGATACTGCCGGGACGATCCCGGCTGGATATCCAGCTGCAGCACTCACATTGATGAGGGCCATGATCCAGAAGGCGTAGGACACGCGTGTCACCACCATGCCCTTCATGGGCAGGTCGTAGTGGGACAGGTTGCCGGGGTGGTGTGGCACCAGGGACTTGCGGATGTGCGGGAGGTTGCTGGAGGCGTTGGCCGTGCCGTTGGCCAGGATGCAGTTGGTGTCCGACAGGAAGGGGTCGGCGATCAGGGGGCTCAGCAGCGCCCCGAAACCCACGAAGAAGTGCAGGGCCTGCAGGAGGGGACACGCTGGAGCAGGAGGGTGGCACAGCCCCCCCAGCTCCTCCTCAAATCACAGAATTAATTAGGTTGGAAAAGACTTTTTGTGATCGAGTCCAACCTGTAACCTGACACCACTGTGTCACCAGACCTGAGTGCCACTTTCCACCAACACCTCCAGGGATGGTGATGCCACCCTCCCAATTCCCAACCACCCTTTCTGGGGAGAAAATCCTCCTAAACTCCATCCTAAACCTGCTCAGGGCATCCTAAACCTGCCATAGTGCCACAGCCAGGCTTTGCAGGAATGGTGATGCCACCCTCCCAATGCCCAACCACCCTTTCTGGGGAGAAATTCTACCTAAACTCCATCCTAAACCTGCCCAGGGCAGTAAGGGCCCCACGGTGCCACAGCCAGGCTTTCCTCAGACACACCCAGGGATGGTGATGCCACCTTCCCAATGCCCAACCACCCTTTCTGGAAAGAAATTCCTCCTAAGCCCAGGGCAGTGAGGGCATCACAGTGCCACAGCCAGGCTTTCCTCAGACACACCCAGGAACGCTGATGCCACCTTCCCAATGCCCAACCACCCTTTCTGGAAAGAAATTCCTCCTAAGCCCAGGGCAGTGAGGGCATCACAGTGCCACAGCCAGGCTTTCCAGGAATGGTGATGCCACCTTCCCAATGTCCAACCAGCCTTTCTAGGGATAAATTCCTCCTAAACTCCATCCTAAACCTGCCCAGGGCATCCTAAACCTGCCATGGTGCCACAGCCAGGCTTTCCTCAGACACCCCAGGGATCGTGCCTCCACCCTCCCAATGCCCAATCACACTTTCTGGGAAAAAGTTCCTCATAAAGTCCATCCTAAACCGGCCCGGGGTGATGAAGGCCCCAAGATGCCACAGCCAGGCTTTCCAGGAATGGTGATGCCACCCTCCCAATGCCCAACCACCATTTCTGGGGAGAATTTCCTCCTCAACTCCATCCTAGAGCTGCCCAGGGGCGTTGAGGACCCCGCTCTCACCTGCAGGAAGATGGCAGAGTCCTTCTGGTAGATCTTGACCAGCTGCATGTTGGAGATGGTGTCGATGCAGCCCATGGCCAGCCCGGCCACGGCCATGACCACGGCCAGCACCACCACGTTGTGGCACAGGGGGATGATGGCAAACACCAGCGAGATGGCCAGGGACGAGGCAAACAGGGCCAGCAGGGACTGGGCCAGCCTGGGGAGGGGAGAGGCAGGACAGAATCAGGGCCACCACCAGAGCAGCGGTCACGTGTGGGAAATGGATTTATAGAAAATTGGCTTTAAGGCATTTACAGCATGGTGTGGCTAAAGCTGATAAACCAAGAACTTATTGTGTATTGTAATCAGGAAATAGCTTCTGATTGTGGTGGTGTGAATTGTAACACCTGTATTGTCTCACCCTTCTCATGAGACTGAAAATGGCACAAAAGGTTTTGAAACACCTCATCTCTGGGTCAGAAAAAGATGTAATCCAACAGCCACGCTGCCCTCACCTCCTGTTCCCAGCCCTGGAATTGCAGCTCCAGCTCCTGCAGCCCCAGATTTCCTGGAGAGAGGAGGGAGATGCTCCACACCCCTCAGCATGGTGTCACCCTTCCCTGCAGCCAGCCCGGGACACTGTCATCTCCTCCTGCAGGGTGATGCCTCTCAGATGAGAGAAGAGCAACCAGCCCTCCAAACCCGCATTCCAGGAGGAATAAAATCTGTCCCCTCTGAGGGCCAGGATCTGTCCCTTCCCAGGATGGGATCTGTCCCTTCCCAGGGCTGGGATCTGTCCCCTCCCAGGGCTGGGATCTGTCCCCTCCCGGCTCTGGCAGTGAGCAGTGCCTGGGCTGGCACTGCGCGGCCCCGGGGCTGCCAAGAGGGAAGGCAGGAAGGAAGGAGGGAAGGAAGGAGGGAAGCAGGAGCAGAGAGTGAAGCACTGGAATGAGCAGAGAGATGGGGCTGGAGTGGCACAGCAGACAGCGAGTGGCATCCAGGTCCCTGTCACAGCCCGGGTGGTGGCAGTTGGTAATTAGCAGTAACTGGGGGATGTGGGTCTGAGCAGTGCCCAGGAAGGAAAATCCCCCATCTCTGCTCCACACCCCCAGCCAGGCTGGAGAAGGCTCTGAGGAAGAGGAGGAGGAGGAGACCCAGCTTCCAGCCAGACCCCCTGCCCTGCCAGGACAGCCTGGCCATGGCCTTGTCACTGCCCCCGAGGCCCTGTCACTGCTGTGGCCATGTCACTTGTCCCTGGCCATGTCACAGCCCTGGGCCATATCACAGATCTGGGCCTGGCACTGTCCCTGGCTGTCACTGTCCCTGCCTCTGTCACTGTCCCTAGCCATGGCACTTTTCCCTGGCCATGTCACTGTCCCTGGCCATGTCACTTGTCCCTGGCCCTGTCACAGCCCTGGGCCATATCACAGATCTGGGTCTGGCACTGTCCCTGGCTCTGTCACAGCCCTGGCCCTGTCACAGCCCTGCTCCATCTGCAGCCCCACAGTGACCTGGCCCTCCGTGTCCTTTGCCGCTCCTGCCAAGGGCCAAGGCCAAGGGCACTGCAGCCCCACAGTGACCTGACCCTCCATGTCCTGCTTGCCGCTCCTGCTGGGCCAAGGGCACCTCCTGCCCCTCTCTCCTGCCCCTCTCTCCTGCCCCTCCTGGTTCCTCTGGCCGTGCCAGAGCCTCCAGGTGCCCAGCCCAGCCCAGGGCAGGAGCAGACAATATTTTCCAAGCTGTGACTACTGATGGTCCTCTGACAGCAGAGCTGTGGGATTTCTGGGGGAGGGAGGGAGGGAGGGAGGGAGGGAGCCGGGCGAGATGTGCACAGTCACGGCAGGAAAAGCGCCTGACAAATGAGAGAGGAGCAGCTCCGAGCCTGGAGAGCCGAGGCTGCTCCCTCCAGGGTGCAGAGCAGGGGGAGAGGGGCAGAGGCACCAGAGCTGGGGAATCCGAGGCTGGGAGCGATGGGGAAACCTCCCAGAGCATCCCCAAAACGCCTCCAGTTCAGAACCCCCCTGGGGAGCAGGGTCCTCACCAGTGAAACACTGACTGGGGGGTGTTATGTCCTTAATGAGCATTAAAAATGTCACCCCGGGTAAAAATTTCTGCCTCCAGCCATGGCTTGATGACACAATTGTGCCCCCTGCAAATGCCACCAGCCCAAGGTGGCACCCAGCCCTGCTGGCCCTGGCACCAGGGGGGACCAAGGAATTGCTGCTGCCAGTGCCAGGCCCCCGGTGGAGTTGGGGACTCAGCTCAGCACCCAGGGATGATTTCCTGAGACCCAAAACCCTTGGGAGGCACCCAAAGCGAGGCACCCCGTGAGCTCAGCCTGTCCTGATGATGCCAAACCCCTCCGAAGGGCGGCAGAAGCAGCCCTGATGTCACAGCCTGGTCTGTGTCCCCAGCACAGCTCTGGCACAGCCCAGGGCAGGCTCGCCTCCAGCAGGGTGTGAAACGAGCCTTGCAATGTCCCAAATTTCATTTCAGAGCACTCAGAGCACGCCCTGGCTCCATCCCAAGCCCGCAGCTGCCCAGGAGAGGTTGGGGCTGATCTCCATAGGATCAGGATGGGCAATTCCAGAGCCAATCCTGCAGCCAAGGCCAGCAAAGCTTCCCCTGTCCCACCCACACGGATTTAGGAACCCCCACCTCCCGTTCCGGTCGCAGCAGGATTTCTTCAGCTCCCAGCACAGGTTTTTTTTTTAATCACCTCAGGGAGTGTTTTCCAAATCCCTCACATCAAGAGGAAAAATGATAATCAGGCCAGCTCAGACTTGCAAAACTGATCATTAGAAACCCAAAGCCCCGAGGGGACAAGGTGAGGATGTGGAGGAGGCGAGGATTATCCCCTTGTCTCCTGCGGGAAGCAGGGCCAGCCTCGGGGAGTTCTGTGGCCCCAAGGGGCTCATCCTGTGCTGCTCTCTGAGCAACAAAAGGTGGCGGTGACAACTGAAGTGTCCTGAGAGCTCCAGGAACCTCCAGGAGATGGGAATGTGGGGGCAGGGACAGAACAGGGCTGTCCCTGGGAGCTGGTGACACACACAGGGGCTGTGAAAGGAGAATAAAAGGGTCCCGTCTCCTCAGCCCTGCAGGAATGGGGTGGATCACGCTGAGAGGAGCCTGCCCAGGGCTCCAGCACGGCTCCAGTTTCCCCAGTGCCCTCCTCATCTCTGCCCACACCACTGGGGTCAGCCCGGGGCTGCCCCAAACCCTGGGAGCAAAAGTAAATTTTCAACCAGACACAAAAATGCCGTTTCTGAATTAAAAAAAAAATCCCAACACCAATCTGGGGCACTCTGGTGCTTCTGTCAGCAGCGTGTGCAGGGCTTTAACCTCACAGTTCAAGCCTGAAATGCAACAAAACGGGGAAGGGAAGTGAAATGCAGGTGCACAGAGCTCCCCCCTGGAGCTGGCAGTGTCAGGAGTGGGAATTCCCCAAAATTTCACCTCCCCTCGTGTGTCCCACCTCCACGGCTGGGGCTGCTCCATCAGGGGCTCCTGGGAATCTTTTCCAGCTGATTCCAGGCAAGAGGAGTCCTTGGGGTGCTCAGAGGAGCTCAGGGCTCCTTTTTGGGGGGCTCTCCGTGCTCCTGGAGCCCCCCAGCAGCAGCAGGGACTGAGGAGGGCTCCAGCCCAGCCCCAGGGATACAAGCCCTGGGAAAAGCTGCATTTCCTGGGGCAGAGCTGGGCACACATCCCAGCAAACCCCGGGGAGCAGCAGCCTGAGGTGGACATGAGAGCTCAAACCCCATTTCCTGGGGGGCTGCTCCCCCAGCCCTGCCTCTGCACCCCCAAAAACTCAGGGAAGGGACCAGCAGCAATCCAGGGCTGCAGGACAGAGCAGCAGCATCGTTCCTCCGTCCCCTGGCTGTGACAAAATTTGTTTTTCCTTGAAATCTCGCAGCAGAGGGAATCCTGGAGCTGGGTTGTGCTGAAGGGACAGAGCAGCCCTGAAATCTCTCCTCCCAGAGCTCCAGGAGCAGCACCCAGCAGCTCCTCTGGGGATGGGAGAGCCTGGGTTCAGGTGCCACCACCCATTCCTGCCCCAAACCCTGGCACTGCTGTCCCTCAGGGGTCACCCAGACCGATTTAACCCAAAGGAAGCAGCAAACTCTGCATCCCTCAGGCACCAGGAACCACACTCAGCTCGCAGCCAGGCTCAGGGATGCTCCACAGCAGCTTTCCAGCTCCTAACTGGAAAAGATGACCTGTCCAGTGCTCCTCCCTGCGCAGCACCGAGGCCCTGAGGGCGGCGTAATTTGATTTATAAAGCCTTGGCAGGACAGCTCAATCCATCCATCCCTGAAGAAGGGATTGTACCCGAGCTCCTGAAGCCTGAACAATTCTTATTCCCACTCATTTGGAGGCTGCAAGGCTCTGAGTAACCTCCCCACAACACTCACAAGCTCCAAATATCCCAAATATTCCCTCCTGCCTGCCTGGCAGGGCTGTCAGTCTCCAGTGGGGACTCCCCAAATCCCTTTTTCTCCAAAATCCTAAGCACATCCTGCTTCCCAACCAGCACCAAACACACTCTTTCCCCCCCCAAAATGCAGCTGTGGAGCTCAAAGTTTGGGAATCCCCAAGCACAAAACCCCCGATGGGTTCTGTGCAGCAGAGAGCCGGAGCTTTGGGAAGGAGCTGGCAGCAGGAATTCTGCATTTCCCTCCCCTGCTCCTCCAAACATATGCGAGGCAGCCCGGGGGCTGGCAGAGGCTCTGCTGCTGACCCAGCACCGTGGCACAGCCGCAGCGAGGTCCCCACGTGCTGTCCCCAATCCCCCACTTGTCCCCTCCTCCCCCAGCTCCGGGGGCCAGGACAGCTCCGCGTCCCACGGTGGCGATTCACAGGCGCTCCAGGAGCCGGGGCTCCCCCTCGATCCGCAAATATTTAACACCAAACGAGGTTTTTCAAGGATTCCTGGGGGGATTCTCCCTGCTCAGCCCCACTCGCGGTGCGTGGATCTCTCTCACACACGGGGCTGCCACGTTACATCACCGCCCCAGGAGCGGTGACAACGTAAATAATCAGCTGATCCCGGAGCTGTCACCCAGCCCCAAATCAAACGCCTCCCTGGCAATCTTCAGCCTTGAGCCAGCCTGGGTGATTTATCTGCAGCACATCCTGGACACGAGGCTGGCTGTGAGTCCCTGTTTGGGGCTCTCTCGGGGCCCCTCAAGGTCCCCCCCGGCCCGGTGTCCCCCCCTCCCCTCAGCCACACCACGAGGACCGCTCGCATCCCTCCACGTGTTCGCCCAAACTCCTGGAAAACGCGGCGCTGCCACCATTTCCAGCGCCGAGGTTATTAAAACACGCTTCCAAATATATTCTTGGGCGATAAACAACCAAGGTTAAGGAGGAAAAAAAAAACCCAAAACAACAAAACAAAACCCTCGCGGGAAGTTCTGGCTGGAAGTTCACGCTCAGGCTGTGGCTGCGCGGGGCTCCAGGGAGCGGCGGCTCCTCTCCGGGGGATGGAACCGCACCGGGAGCCGAGCGGGGCGGCCGGGGGAGGGAAACCCCCTCCCCTCCGAGGCCAGAGGGCTGCGGACCCTCCGCGACGCCCCCCGCGCTCGCTTCCACTCGGGAATGGTTTTCCCACGCAGCATCATCCCACGGCCCGGCTCAGCCCCGCAAATCCGGCTCAGCCCCCCAAGCCCGGTTCAACTCCTCAAACCCGGCTCAGCCAAACCCGGCTCAGCCCCCAAGCCCGGCTCAACCCCTCAAACCTGACTCAGCCCCCCAAGCCTGACTCAGCCCCCCAAGCACGGCTCAGCCCTCCAAACCCGGCTCAGCCCCCCAAGCACGGCTCAATCCCCCAAACCCGGCTTAGCCAAACCCGGCTCATCCCCCAAGCCCGGCTCGGGGCGGCCGGCGCTGCCCACCCGCGATCCGGGCTAAGGGAGGGGGCTCTGCGGGGACCCCCCGAGGGAGCAGCGCTGAGTTTGCCAGGCTCTTACGTCCTCTTGAAGACCCCTCCGAGGCAGCTGCCGAGCAGGAGGCAGAACTGCTGCGAGAAGAAGACCCAGGTGATCTGCGAGAGCGAGCTCTGGGTCTGGCAGCGCAGGTCCAGCAGCGTGGGCCCCAGGAAGGCGATGCAGAGGCCGAAGCTGAAGAAGACGCTCCAGTAGGTGAGGGTGGGCTGCAGGTTCCTGCGGAACCGCGCCGACACCCGCTCGTCCCACCACATCGTGCGGGCGGCGGCGGCGCGGGGCGGCCCCGCTGCTGGAGCTCGGGCGCTGGGCTCGGGCCCCGCCGCCGCCCCGCTGCCGTGCCCGGCCCCGCTCCTCCTTTGCGGGATGTGGCTCCCGATCCCGCCGCGCCGGGCGCTGGCTCCGCCTCCGGGCCGGGCGGAGCGGGGCTCCTCTCCATCCCCGCCGCCCCCGGAGCCGCCCCGCCGGACCCCGGCGCGTCCCTCGGGCGCTGGAAGCGGCGTCGCGTGCCCGCCTTCCTCCTCCTCACCCTCATCCTCTTCACCCTCATCGCTCCCAGCTCCCCCCCGCGTGGGTCGCATCATCCTCCCAAAAGTGGGGCGACCCCTCTGCGCCCTCCCTGGCATTAAAGCGCAGCCACAGCGGCTACACCCGCTGGAACAGAGCGCAGACCAGGCAGGAAATCCAGAAATTCCCTTTTTTTTTCTTTTTTTTTTTTTCCCCCTGCTGCCAGCCCTCCCCGCGGTCCCCCGTGGCCCTGAAAAGGTGCCACCGTGCCAGACAAACGCAATTAAAGTTGCCCCTTGCCTGGGTAAGCAGCACAAGCTGCCTTGGGGCGGGGGGAGGGCGCGGGTTTTAAAGCCGGAGCGGTTGATGCTTGCGCAAAAGGTCTTCTCTAGAGGATGGGTTTATAAATATTTCACCTACTTTAGCTGGGGAAGGCTGGCAATTTTTAGAACACTCTTTCCAGGCAGAGCAGAGCCGGTGGAGCTCTGCCATGACGGAGAGCTGGCTGCAGGTGGCCGGCCGGGCACGGGACTCGCCCATCCTGTGACCCGTGCCTCTGGAATGCCGCTCCGGGGCCGCAGGTGCTCATTCTCACCTGGCCAGAGCTTAATCTTTAGCCAACCCCAAATTACATGCCAGCCCGTGTTCTTCCGTGCCATCCTGCCCGCAGAACACGGTCACGGTCCCCGCCACCACCGCAGGGGACAAAGGGACTGTGACAGCGAGGCGCGGGTGATAACCGCACCCCAACCCCCCCCAAACTGCCCCAAACTCGAGGCTCCTGCGGCTGCCGGGCGCCTGAGACCATGAAACAATCAAAGAGCAGCTGAAGCGCCCCGAGGGCCGGGAGCGGTGTCCTTGTGCTGCGTGACCGATGGGGACAGCCAGGGCCAGGCAGGAATGAGGCTCAGGGACAGCGGATGAGTCAACGGCACGGCGGAAATTGGGTTTTATCATCAGGGCATCAAACGCCTCCCAAACCAGCCTGGATGGGGATGCTGAGCCACAGCCTGGGGCTCTCCCTGCCGGGCAAAAACTCGATTTGAGGCCGCGCTGCTGCAGCAGCCTCTGCTTCCCTTCCCCATCGGGAGGGAGAAAGGATTGGGATAACAAAGCCTTTCCACCTAAAGGATTGGGATGACAAAGCCTTTCCACCTAAAGGATTGGGATAACAAAGCCTTTCCACCTAAAAGGATTGGGATGAAAAAGCTTTTCCATCAAAAACTGCTGGGAAAGGCAGCCAGGAGCACCAGTGCAGCCACCTGTGTCACCTCTCCAGGTAGCCCTGGCTGGATGATCTCCAGAGGTCTTTTCCAACCCAGACAATTCCTGCATTCTGCCATCTCCCTTTTCCCATCTATCATCTCCCTGCACTGATGGAAGAGCTGATCCTCATCTAGGATTCTGCCATCTCCCTTTTCCCATCCATCTCCCTGCACTGATGGAAGAGCTGATCCTCATCTCCCACACTCCAGGGGCTCTGCCCCAAAAAATCGGCTGACAAAGCTTTCCCTGGGGCACATTCCAGATCTTTATCTGGAGATAAGGGAGATCCAGGGGGCTGAGAGGCCTGAATTCCTGCTCCACCCCCCTCTCTGGTGGCATCAGCTCTCCAGGGCTTGAATTCCCAGCCCTGAAATGGCCCAGCAATGGCCTCCCCACCTCTGCAGCTTCCCTGCACCACCCCAGACACAAAGGCAGCATCCAGAGGTGACAAATACAGCCCAGCCCTACCCAGAGCCACACCGAGTGACCTGGGTGCTCCTGGGATTATAAGAATTCCAGCTCCTGGGAATATCAGAATTCCAGCTCCCAGAAATATCAGAATGCCAGCTCCCAGGAATATCAGAGTGCCAGCTCCTGGGAATCTCAGAATTCCAGCTCTTGGGAATACCAGGGTGCCATCTCTCAGGAATATCAGAGTGCCATCTCCTGGGATTATCAGAATTCCAGCTTCTGGGAATATCAGATTTCCAGCTCCCAGAAATATCAGAGTGCCAGCTCCTGGGAATATCAGAGTGCCAGCTCCTGGGATTATCAGAATTCCAGCTCCTGGAATACCAGGGTGCCATCTCTCAGGAATATCAGAGTGCCATCTCCCAGGATTATCAGATTTCCAGCTCCCGGGAATATCAGAGTGCCAGCTCCCAGAAATATCGGAGTGCCAGCTCCTGGGAATATCAGAGTGCCAGCTCCTGGGAATCTCAGAATTCCAGCTCCTGGGAATACCAGGGTGCCATCTCCCGGGAATATCAGAGTGCCAGCTCGAATTCCAGCTCCCAGAAATATCAGATTGCCAGCTCCCAGAAATATCAGAGTGCCAGCTCCTGGGAATCTCAGAATTCCAGCTCCTGGGAATACCAGGGTGCCATCTCCCGGGAATATCAGAGTGCCAGCTCCCAGGAATACCAGAGTGCCAGCTCCCAGGAATATCAGAGTGCCAGCTCCCAGGAACATCAGGCCCTTCCATCAGGGCTGACACAACCCATGCAGGATCTGCTTGCAAATAAGCCCCGAGGCGTGGGTGGGTTTAGTCAGCACAAGAACACCCAGATCCCTCCTGGTTCCACAGAAATGCAGCTCCTCTCCCTGGAGGGAGCTCATCAAAATGCAAGCCACAGGGCTCCGAGGAGATGCAAAACCCGAATTAGCTCCACGAGGAGGCACTTCCAGGCTGTTTTCCAAACTGGAATAAATGTTGTGCTTGCACTGAATTAAAACACCCCCAGTTCTGCCCTTGCTGCAGGCTGCAGAGTGAAACCATGAATGGAAGGAGGGCAGGGCTGCAGCCACAGAATCCCTGGTGAGCTCCAGAGGGTCCAAGTGGCCTTTGGGAAACATCTTCCTTTGGTTTTTCCATGGCCTTGCACATTCCTGGGGCAGAAAGGATTTTTTTAGGTATATAAATTGTTCTTTTCAACCAGAGGAGCAGTGTTTTATCGTGCTGGGTCCTGCTTGCAGTGGCTGCAGAGCTCCAACCCCGATTTGTTGTGCTGTTGGAATCACCTCTCAGCCCAGGCTCAACACAGTGGGGAAATCCAGCTCTAAAAATAAATTTTCTAAGGGTTCCCTTGGGGTGGAACCACCTGAGGCCCCACAGGACAGCAGATTCCTGGAGCTGCTCCAAGGCTTTCCCCAGTGTTTGGGTTGGCAGCTTGGCCAAGGACTTGGAGCTCAGATGTTGGGGAAGTTTTCCCTGTCCTCCTTTAGGGAAAACTGGGGCTGAGAAACGCCTAAAACCCCAAGAGTTACCCCAGCAGCCACATGTGATGGGTCCATGTGTATTTGGGGATGGGATCAAACAAAAATCCCAGCGCCACCCAAAGCCTGAGCTGATAAGAAAATAACTCTGAACCACTGAACCTGCTTGAGAAATCCCTGAGAACACAGAAAACTCCGTGTCTGAGGGGCTGGCTGCAGGAAAGATGCTCAGCAGAGCAGACAGACAGAGAGAGGGAGTGTCCACCTTGTGTCTTTCGGGGTCAGGAGCTCCCAGACCGGCAGGTTTGGGGAGCTTGGCTCCAATTCTAGGTCAAACACGAGCCCGAAGTCTCGGCCTGGTTGTGGCAGAGCTCGTCAGCCTTGTCTGGAGGAGGAAGTGCTGCCCTCCAGATCCCTCCCTCCCAGCTGGAATGACTCCCACACCCACTGCCCTGCAGCTGGCACCCCGCTGCTTCCTCCTTCGCTGCCCTAAATCCCTGCCAGGGAGGGCAGCTGGGGTGGCACAGCCAGGCTGAGCCCCCAAAAATGGGAGGGAAGGGAGGATGGAAGGGCAGGGATGGATGGACAGGGACAGAAGGACAAGGATGGAAAGGCAGGGATGGATGACCAGGGATGGATGGACAGGGATGGAAGGACAGGGACAGAAGGACAAGGATGGAAGGGCAGGGATGGAAGGGCAGGGATGGATGGACAAGGATGGATGGACAGGGATTGAAGGGCAGGAATGGATGGACAGGGATTGAAGGGCAGGGATGGATGGACAGGGATGGATGGACAGGAATGAAGGACAGGGACAGAAGGACAGGGACAGAAGGACAAGGATGGAAGGGCAGGGATGGATGAACAGGGATGGAAGGGCAGGGATTGAAGGGCAGGGATCACTGCCCTGCAGCTGGCACCCCGCTGCTTCCTCCTTCGCTGCCCTAAATCCCTGCCAGGGAGGGCAGCTGGGGTGGCACAGCCAGGCTGAGCCCCCAAAAAATGGGAGGGAAGGGAGGATGGAAGGGATGGATGGATGGACAGGGAGGGATGGACAGGGATGGATGGACAGGAATGAAGGGCAGGGATGGATGGACAGGGACAGAAGGACAAGGATGGAAAGGCAGGGATGGATGACCAGGGATGGATGGACAGGGATGGAAGGACAGGGACAGAAGGACAAGGATGGAAGGGCAGGGATGGATGAACAGGGATGGAAGGGCAGGGATTGAAGGGCAGGGATGGATGGACAGGGATGGATGGACAGGAATGAAGGGCAGGGATGGATAGACAGGGATGGATGGACAGGAATGAAGGACAGGGACAGAAGGGCAGGGACAGAAGGACAAGGATGGAAGGGCAGGGATGGATGAACAGGGATGGAAGGGCAGGGATTGAAGGGCAGGGATGGATGGACAGGGATGGATGGACAGGAATGAAGGACAGGGACAGAAGGGCAGGGACAGAAGGACAAGGATGGAAGGGCAGGGATGGAAGGGCAGGGATGGATGGACAAGGATGGATGGACAAGGATGGATGGACAGGGATGGAAGGACAGGAATGAAGGACAGGGAGGGATGGACAGGAATGAAGGACAGGGATGGATGGACAGGGATGGAAGGATTTAGTATCAAAGGCATCCCAGAACATTGGGGAGAGAATGATGTATCTGGCTCCATCTTATTAGAAGGTTGATTAATTATTTTTTTATACTATATTACATACATTTAAACTGAATTTGTAAGCGCTTACCCTGCACACAGCTGCACAGTGCTGCACTCAATTCTGTGACTGTTTTGTGACTCTTGTGACTCTCCAAACACACACACACTTGGCCCTGACAGGCCCAGGGAACAGAACACCATCACTCTGGGTAAATCATTTCCTGTGACTCTCTTGTGACTCTCAGACACACACACACACTTGGCCCTGACAGGCCCAGGGAACAGAACACCATCACTCTGGGTAAATCATTTCCATTGTCCTTTACTTTGGTACAACACAGGCGCAGCAAATGATAAGAACTGCGTTTTTCCTTTCTCTGAGGTTCAGAGAATGTGAAACCCAGAAATATTCTTGGGGAAAATTGTGCCTTGCTTTTCTCTGTGAAGAGAAATGTGGCAACAGAAGGAGACCCAAATCACCCTGCTGTGGGAGACCCAGGACTCCTGTACAATTAACTAATATGGTTAAGCAGAAGCTGTTTATTGTTTACATTACACACACTTCTATGGATTCTACAAATGACTGGGTACTCAATTCTTGATTGGTGATTTTGTCTCATTCTCTCATTTCCTGCCTCTGTTTCTCAGTATCCGTGGTTGCAGTCTAGGTGTTTTACAGTCTTCTGCTATCCAGTTTTTGTGGTCTTGGTGTTTGGTTTCTCAGCTTCTTGGTTCTTATTTTAGCACAGTTGATGTCTTGGTAACTTTGATGGATTTTCCAGAGAGAAAATTCTGAGAAATTCTGAGAGAATTCTGCTAAGAACCGTTACGAGCGGCATGGCTGGTGCTCTCTGAGGCCTGAGTTGTTCAGATACAACATCCCACAATTCCTGCAAGATCCCATAATTCCTGCAAGATCCCACAATTCCTGCAAGATCCCACAATTCCTACAAGATCCCACAACTCCTGCAACATCCTACAACTCCTGCAACATGCTACAATTCCTGCAAGATCCCACAACTCCTACAACATCCCACAATTCCTACAAGATCCCACAGTACCTGCAAGATCCCACAATTCCTACAAGATCCCACAATTCCTACAAGATCCCACAACTCCTACAACATCCCACAATTCCTACAAGATCCCACAGTTCCTGCAAGATCCCACAACTGCGGCATCACCCCACGGAGGGCAGCCGGTGTCACACCCAGGGACCCCGCAGCATCCCTGCAGCACCGCTGGGGACATTTGGGAACATCTGGGAGGCAGGAGGGGGCACGGGGTGCTGGGCAGGCTCCGGATCCGGCCCTGCCAGCTGCAGGAACGAGGGTGGCAGATGGAAGAACTGGTTTGGCAAACAGCTCCTTCCTGGGACCTGCCCTGGGCAGCCCGGAGGTGACTCAGCTGGGCGGGGGGGAGGGGATGCAGGGAATTGTCCCTGTCCCAAATCCCTGCTGGCTCTGGCCCCAAAAACCCTACAGACCCCCCCAAAAACCCTACAGATCCTGCAAAAACCTCACCGATCCCCCAAAAACCTCACAGATTCCCCAAAGACCCCACAGATCTGCCAAAGACCTCCCAGATCCCCCAAAAACCTCACAGATCTGCCAAAGACCCCACAGATCCCCCAAAGATCTCACAGATCTGCCAAAGACACCACGAACCCCCCAAAGACCCCCCAGATGCCCCAAAGACCCAACAGATCTCCCAAAGATCCTGTCACCCTGTTTTTTGAAGTTCTTTAAAGCCTTCTGATGTTTACATTCCTGTAATGAACTTTTTAACGCACTTTATGTCAATAATTCCTTGTTTTGCATTCTTTTGTGGAGGAGGAGAAACTTGACGGGCTGCTGGTCTGTCCAGTGTCATTGGAGAGGTGGCACTGTCACTCTCCAATCCACTGCCACCTTTGGAAATCTAGAAATGTTGGAGTCAGAAAATAAACATCTTGCTTTTTTACCATGGAGATGCCGGTGTCCACGCGGTTTTATTTTGTGTCCTAACGCAACAAGACCCCCCCGAAATGTTGGAGTCCCAAATTAAACATCTTGCTTTTTTACCTTGGAGATGCCGGTGTCCACGCGGTTTTATTTTGTGTCCTAACGCAACAAGACCCCCCCAGATCCCCCAAAGATCCCTCAAAGACCCCACAGATCTTCCAAAGACCCCACAAAGACCCCACAGATCCCCCAAAGACTCCACAGATGCCCCAAAGACCCCACAAATCCCCCCGAGCCCAGCCTGGCTCTCCCACCCCCCTGCAATTCTGGGGGTTCTCCCCAGGAATGCTGCACCACAGGAATATCCCAAAGGGTTCCTAGCTGGGTGTCCCCGATCCCAGGGGATTTTAGCAGCTGGATTTGTGGGAAAAGGGAATTTTTTCCCCCCCAGAATTAGTGGGAACAGTTTGTCCCTCGTTTCTTCCCCAGCTCTGCCCCACAGCCTGGGCAGGGCCGGGCAGCTTTGGCTTTATTTGCCCGGCAGGGCTGTGCCAATGTTTGTTCAGGGCCTTGGGATCCCTGCAAGGACACCAGGGACGTTTTCCCTGCTCCGGGGTTTCCTTGCAAAGCTCCTTTTGCGTGGCATTCACACTCTCTGAAATAATCCCCTCACCCAGGGTTTTTCTCCTGGGAAGCTGAGAAGTTTCAGAGAGAAGGAAAACAATTCTTGTCTCATTTGCTTCTCCTGTGTTGTGCTCACATGGGGAATGTGTTTGGGGATAGTTCACCCACAGGTGATTGTTTCATTGGGTTCTGCTGTGAATTAATTTGACTCTTTGGCTGATTGGGGCCAAGCTCTGGAAAGAGTCACGAGTTTTCATTATTGTCTTTTCATCTTCTACTATTATTATTATTAATATTATTATTATTATTACTATTATTATTATTATCAGCAATAGTAATAATAACAATGTTTCTAGATTATAGCATATAACATCATATAGTATATTAATATAGTATATTAATTTATTATATAATGTATTATAATATAGTATTATATTGTTTGTTATTTAATATATAATTATTATTATTTATTAATTTTTTCATTATTATCTTTAAAAAATCTTTTATAATCTTTTACGATTTGTCTGCATCCTTTCTGTATTCTTTAGCAGAGTTTAGCACAGCATTCTTTAATATAAAACAATAAATTAGCCTCCTGAGAACACGGAGCCAGATGCATCACTCCTCCTGCCACGGGGACCCCTGCAAGAACAATCCTTTTGTGCTCAGAATCCCGCAGGGAGAGGGGCTGGAGGGGGCCCGGGATGGGCCAGCTGCTTTTCCTGGAACCCATCCTCCACTGCCCACCCTCCTTCGACCCCAAAAAACCCCACATCCTTCTCCTGTCAAAATAAAAAAAACCAGGAAAAATTGTATCTTTTACAAACCCATCCCATACTCCATGAATTTTCCTTAGGACAATCCAACAGATCAGATGGAAAAAGCCAACCAAAACATTGGAAAACCTCGGGAAAATGCTATTTAGTTCTTTTTTTTTGTTTATTTCTGTGTAAGGAGAGAAAAAAGAAGCACAAAATCATCTGAAAAAAAGAAAAATAGAAATCTTATTAAAAAATCTTTAAAAAAATAGAAATCTTATAAAAATCTTAAATATAAAAAGAAAAATATTTTTCATCTGAAAAAGAAAAATAGAAATATTTTTCTATTCTATTTCTGTTTTTCTGAAATAGAAAATTTGAAATATTCTTATAAAATATAGCCAAGAGACTGACAGATGGATAAAATCCTTTATTATCATTATTTATTTTTCGTACCTTTCCATTTATTCCAGAAAAACTTTCTCTCTCTCTCCCTCCCTCTCTCTCTATACATATATAAAAATCATTACTTCTTTCGGAATAAATCCTTAAAATCATTTATTTTAAAACAAACATTTTTTTTTTTTGTACAGCACTAGTTAAATACATTTATTTATTCTCAGTTTTCTGCCAATGAATCGCCCCAGAGAACATTCACAGTTTGGGGATCCATCCTGGCCCCTTCCATCGATTTCTCCTGCTGGAGGATGCTGAGGGTGGAGGAAGGCAATGAGGAAACGTGGAATTTTTTATTATCTCTGCTCAGACACGGCTCGCAGGGATCCAAAATCCAATTTTACACCATTTGAGTGTCCAGATGTACAGCACAGCTGGAAATCAGGTGGAAAAACCCAAACAAAATATTGGAAAACCTCGGGGAAAATGCTCCTTAATTCCATTTTTTTTCATCTTGTGTTTAAGGAAGAAGGGAAAAAAAAAACCCATTTGTTTTGTCCTGAATCTCCAAAACCCAAAGGAATTTTGTTGTGTGACTTCTCCACATGGATCTGTTGGGCCAGGAAAGGAGGATCCATGTGGGAATGGAGGGATGGGATGGAATTAACTGCTCTGCCCCCAAGTGTTGTTGTTGTTTTCGTTGTCCCAAAGCCTGACCTCGCTCTGCACATTGATTTAATTCTATTCCTTCACCAAACCATCAGCTGGCCAGACAAAAGAATACCAGGAATACACATTTCCTGAGGGCACAGCCAAAAATTCCCGCTTTCTGCTAAGAAAAAAAAAGAAAAAAGGGAAAAAATTCCAAGAAAAAGGAGTGCAAGACAAAGCAACGACTTCCTTTGGCCTGCCAGGAGCAGCGGCTGCTCCAGGACGTGGTGGATGGGAGAATCCATGAAATGAGGGGGAAAAAATGCTGGAAAACCACAGAAATTCCCAACATTTTCATGAAAATTCCAATTGGCACTCCAAAACCTGGGAAATCCTGCCCAGGGATGGGGTTTGTATGGATGGGGCATCCAGGGGGTTTCTCTCCCCCTAAATCCAGCCTAAAAGGGCTGGAATGTTATGCCAAGGTTGGAAAAGTGGGATTTAATTCCAGGATTTAATCCCTGCCAGCCTCCAGCCCCGTTTTTGGGTTTGGGTTTGTTTTTTTCCCCCTAGCTGTGGAGATCAGAGCGTGGCACCAAATATTTACACTCCAAGTGGGAATCAAATATCCATGAAATGCCTGGGATAAAAGGGGTTATCTGGAATTGGGGCTGCTGGGAGCTGATCAGTAAAGGGGGGATTGGAACCCTCTGGAATTCTGTGGAATGACGTCAAGTTGGGGGGTTCTGGGCATGATTCCAGAGGGGAAAAATCCAAAAAAATCTGGCAAAAAATTCCTTGGGAAAGCTGGAATTCTAAAGAAAGGAATGTTCCACTCCATAAAAAAAGTTTAGGAGGGAAGAAATTCCTGTTTTTCCTGGGTTTTGGGTGTTGCCAAATGTTGGGAATTCTCTCCTGAGGTGGAAACCCTAACCCTAACCCCCCACCCTTTTGGGGGGATTTCTAGGGAAAAAGGGAAAGGCTGTGCAAGGATAAACAGGAGCCTGCAGGGCTTTTCCTGATCCTGGGAATGCTGTCCTGGCTCTGCGGGATTCTCCCAGCAGTTTTCCTTGCCCTTCAGCAGGAATATTGGATCTGGATCTGAGTATCCCCCGTGGGAATGTGGCATGGCTCAGCTGGGCACCAGCGCCCCTGGAAGTTCATTCCCACTCTCGGGGTGTGGGAATGGGAAAAACGAGCAGGAAAACTGAGCAAAGAGAGGTCAGGGGTATCCTGGGTGGTGCAGGGAGGGTTCCTGCCCTGATCCAGGCTCTGCTCCCCTGGGAACACCAGGATTCCTCAACCCCAGGCACCTGAAGGAGCCTGCTGAGATCCTGACAGGAGCCCTGGGAAGGGCAGCTCTGGTGCCAAGGAAATTCCTCTGTGGGAGGAAAGATGGCACTGGGAGAGCTCAGCCCGGCTCCAGCTGCAGGAGGGAACCATGAAAAGAGGGAACCAGGAAAAGAGGGAACCAGGAGGGACCAGGGAAAAATGGAATTGGGAGAGACCAGGAAAAGAAGGAATCAGGAGGGACCAGGAAAAAATGGAATTGGGAGAGACCAGGAAAAAAGGGAATCAGGAGAGACCAGGAAAAGAAGGAACCAGGAGAGACAAGGAAAAGAGGGAATCAGGAGGGAACAAGAAAAAAGGGAATAAGGATGGACCAGGAAAAGAAGGAACCAGGAGAGACAAGGAAAAGAGGGAATCAGGAGGGAACAAGGAAAAAGGGAGTCAGGAGACACAAGGGAAACACGGCCCCGAATGCGTCACTGGGGGCTGGGGGCTGTCCCCGCTCTTCCCCATCCCCTGGAATCAATTAGGGAACAATTCGGGCTGGAAATACCGGGAAGGGAACAGAGCAGGGATGGGCAAACCTCAAACAATGCAGACGTCTGGAGACTCGTCTGGGACAGAGCTCTGGTGGCACCGGGGAGCTCCCGGTGAGCTCCGGGCGCCGGCACCGGCAGGAGCCGCCCCGGGGAGCTCCAGGCTCGCCTCATTTTCCCTCCCACTGAGCATTTTCCAAGGATTGCTGGAGGAATCACTCCCTGCTCCAGGAGGGAACAGCCCCACGGAGAGCTGGAGCCCGGAGAAAAGTGCCAGTCCCGGTGCCAGTCCCGGGTTCCAGTCCCAGTGCCAGATGCCAGTCCTGGTCCCAGGTGCCAGTCCCAGCTCCAGGAGTCCGTGCCACATCCAGAGGGAGCTGATCCCCCAGGAAAGCCAAGCCCACGGCGTGGGCATGGCAGAGCAGAGGGGCTCCGTGCCCTGCTCACACCCTGCCAGGCTGTGGGGCAGAGCTGCGGCAGGGATGGATTTATCCCCGAAGTGTCTGGAGAGGGAAAACGCCCCTGGGGCAGCAGCAAAGCTCTGTGAGCACCGATCCTGCCCAGCCTGGGCACGGCCGAGGGGTTTGAGGGGCCGAGGGGTTTGAGGGGCCGAGGGGTTTGAGGGGCCGAGGGGTTTGAGGGGCCGAGGGGTTTGAGGGGCTCTGCGCTGCTCCCCGGGGCTGTTTCTGGTGCCCACAGCCGAGCCGGGGGATGGTTGGCACCTCTCCCCCTTCCCTGCGGGCACAGGCGGGCATGAGCAGCGCTGTGGGACCGGGCTGTGCCACAGGGGGGGCTCAGAGCTGCGACAGAGGGGGACATGAGCCCTGAGAGCCCCCCGGGATCCCTCCTGCTCCGTGGGCTCTGTGCGGATGGGAATGGGGCTGCTCCATCCCCCCGTGCCTGGGAGGGGCCGGTCCCGCTGGGCACAGCCTGCCAGGGGAGCTGCAGCCGTGCCAGGCCCTGCCCGGGCTCGGGACAGCCCAGCTTGGGAAAGGGACTGGGAGAGGCTGGGGGGAGCAGGGACAGCGCAGTTCGGGAGCAGGGATATCCCAGTTTGGGAGCAGGGATAGCCCAGTTTGGGAGCAGGGATATCCCAGTTTGGGAGCAGGGACAGCCCAGTTTGGGAGCAGGGATATCCCAGTTTGGGAGCAGGGACAGCCCAGTTTGGGAGCAGGGACAGCCCAGTTTGGGAGCAGGGATATCCCAGTTCGGGAGCAGGGATAGCCCAGTTTGGGAAAGGGACAGCCCAGTTCGGGAGTAGGGATATCCCAGTTTGGGAGCAGGGATTGGGAGAGGCTGAGGGAAGCAAGGGGGAATTCTGGCTGCTCCACCCTCAGCTGGATTCGGGTACCAAAACAGGGAGGGGAAAGGGGGTTCTGCAGGCAGAGGTGAAATACTGGGGGGCTGCTCTGGTTCCTGTGCCCAGATGTGCCCCAGATGTGCTCCAGGTGCTCCCAGTGCCAGGCCAGGCTGTGCCCAGCAGTCCTAACGTGGTCTCCCAAAAAACCAGGGGGTGCAGGGCAGTTTGTCTGAGCAAAGGGGTATTTCCAGCAACTCCTGCCTGGGTCAAACCCCCCAAATTCCCACCCTGAACCTCCAAATCCCCCAGATCCCCACCCTGAACCTCCAAACCCCACAAATCCCCAACCCTGAGCCCCCAAACCCCACAAATCCCCCCCTGATCCTCCCGAGCAGCACAGGCTCCTCCCTGGAGCTCCTCTCGGAGGGGACAACACCAAGACAAGGGGGGGACAAGGCCACAGGAGGGCAGCTCCCGGGGTTTGGGTCCTGCTGGAGCCGGGAATTCTGCCGAGGGTCGGGTGGGAGCCGCTCCTTTCTCAGCGCTTCCATCGCCATGGCAACCAGGGCAACGCCAGATCCCGATTTAAAATATGCTCTGCCTCCTGTTCTTGCCGCGGGCTGCGGAGGGGACACAGACACAGGGCTCAGGGGGGCACGGGGGGCTCCGCAGGGGATTCCGAGCCTGCGGCATTCCCAGAGGAGCCGGCTGTGCCTCAGGAGATGTGCCCACAAAGATGCCCGGGGTGATTTGTGACTGAAGAGGCGGCAGGGAGCAGGTGTGGGTTTGTCCTGCCCAGAGCTGCGGCAGATCCCGGCCCTGGGCAGCCCTACCTGAGTGCTGGAAGGCTGAGCCTCGCTGGCCGGGGTCCTTCTGGAGCTGGATCTCCTTCAGGGAGAAGATGGAGGCAGCTGGGCAGAGGGGGCAGGGGGAGAGGGGTCAGTGCTGCCCCAGGGGGGCACCTCCACGGAGCTCCTCGGTCAGCGTCCACCCCATCTCAGCCCACCCAAATTATTATTATTATTGTCATTATTTTCATCATCATTATTATTTCCATAATTATCATTATTATTATCATTATAATTATCATTATTACCATTATCATTATGTTATTTTTTGTTATTATCACTAATTGTATTATTATTACTATTAATATTATTATTTTAAATTATTAGTTATTATTCATTATTATTCATTATTATTGTAATTATTATTTTTAATTATTATTATTAACATTATCGTTAATGTTTTAAATTATTATTATTAGTATCATTGCTATTATTTGTTATTACAGTTATTGTCATTAATTGTATTATTATTTCAATTACTATTAATATTATTATTAGTTATTATTTGTTATTATAGTTATTATCATTAATTGTATAATAATGACTATTACTATTATTATTAGCTATTAGTTATTAGAATTAATTTTAAATATTTATTATTATTATTGCTATTATTATTGTTATTATTATTATTATTATTATTATTATTATTATTCCTCCTCCTCGCTCCCACAGCCATCAGCTCCTGCCCACCCTGCTGCAGAGGCTCCTCTGAGGGGCAGGGGGTGCTGGGGGTCCCTCTGGAGCCCTTGGGGGGCAGCAGCACTTACTGTCAGGCAGGAGGTGCACGCGCTCGCCCAGGCTCCTGAAGTAGGGGTGCTGCAGGGCTGCCTCGGCTGAGATCCGGCCCTTGGCTCTGTACTGCACAGAGCCCCGAGAAAAGCCATCAAAACTCATCTACACCACACATCTGGGCACCCCTGCACGTTTATATCACACATCTGGGCACCCCTGCACGTTTATATCACACATCTGGGCACCCCTGCACGTTTATATCACACATCTGGGCACCTCTGCCCATCCAGCAGTGCCACCCACCCACCCTGTGGCCCTGCCGTGCTCCAAGTGCCCCTTCCCTTCCCTTCCCTTCCCTTCCCTTCCCTTCCCTTCCCACCACTCACCAGGAGCAGATTTGTCAGCAGGTCAACACCTTCCGAGTCCAGCCTGGGAGAGAGGGGAAATAAAACCAAAACTGCACCAAGGTTGCACCAAGGAGGCTGCAATGACCACAGGGAGGGACGAGTGGCACTGCAGCCTCGAGCCCCACGAGGAGAAAACGAGCCTGGGCTGCCCGGGCTGCCCTTCACACCCCTCAAACCCCCCAATCTTTGTCTGCCCCTGCTCCTGGGGTACCTTGGGGCGTGATTCAGCAGTGGCTGGGCTCGGTACTGGCTGAAGTTGTAAGCCTTGAACTCCTCGTTGGACGTTATCCCAGGCCAGGTGTCCTCGGTGGGGGTTCCTGTGGGGGCAGAGGGGACCTGCCATGGGCACTGGGTGCGATGGAAACCTTCAGAGTGTCCCCGAGAGAGGGCACGGGTGTCCCCAGGGGCTGGCAGTGCCAGCAGGGAGCCTCTCACCCTTACACCTGTGCCAGCCTGGAGGGGGCTGCAGGCAGCTTCTGTCCATGCCAGCTGACCCCTGCCCACCCTGTCCATGCCAGCTGACCCCTGCCCACCCTGTCCATGCCAGCTGACCCCTGCCCACCCTGTCCATGCCAGCTGACCCCTGCCCACCCCAGCCATGCGTGCCCACCTCTGCCCATGTCAGCCCATCCCTGCCTGTTCCATCCCACCCCTTCTGACCCCATCCCACCCCTTGTCATTCCTGCCCGTCCCATTCCATCCTCATTCATTCCTGCAACCCCAGTCCACCCCATTTCACCCCTCCTTCCCACTGCATCCCACCCAACCCTAACCTCATCCCACCCTATCCCTGTTCATTCCATCCCATCCCTGCTCCCTTCTTCACACCTCATCCCATCCCATCCCATCCCACAGGCAGTGCCGGTGCCGTTCCCGGTGCGGTTCCCGGTGCCGCGGGCAGGCAGTGCCGGTGCCGTTCCCGGTGCGGTTCCCGGTGCCGCGGGCAGGCAGTGCCGGTGCCGTTCCCGGAGCCGCGGGCAGGCAGTGCCGGTGCGGTTCCCGGTGCGGTTCCCGGTGCCGCGGGCAGGCAGTGCCCTCGCGCGGGGACGCGGGCTCAGCGCACGGCGCTCACCCAGCAGGCGGAAGATGAGGTGCAGCTCTTCCTTCACCGTGGAGCCGGGGAACATCGGCCGGCCCGTCACCATCTCGTAGTGGATGCAGCCGACCCCCCTGAAGCGCCGGGGACACCCCGGGGTCAGGGGGGACAAACCCGCGGGTGGCGCCGGTGGAGCGGGATCGGCTCCTGGAGTGGATCCGCTCCCACCGGGGTGGGGATGGCACGGACCGGACCCCGAGTACCAGGGGAAGGGGAAAACAGCTCTGGGAAAGCCCAGGGACATGGGTACAGGGAAATCTGCACTGGGAGAGCTCTGGGGACAGGGAAAACAGCTCTGGGAGAGCTCTGGGGACGGGGAAATCTGCTCTGGGAGAGCCGGGGGACATGGGGACAGGGAAAACAGCTCTGGGAGAGCCCTGGGGACACGGGGACAGGGAAATCTGCACTGGGAGAGCCCTGGGGACACGGGGACAGGGAAAACAGCTCTGGGAGAGCCCTGGGGACACGGGGACAGGGAAGTCTGCTCTGGGAGAGCCCAGGGACATGGGGACAGGGAAATCTGCACTGGGAGAGCTGGGGGACATGGGGACAGGGAAAACAGCTCTGGGAGAGCCCAGGGACATGGGGACAGGGAAATCTGCTCTGGGAGAGCCCTGGAGACACGGGGACAGGGAAAACAGCTCTGGGAGAGCCTGGGGACATGGGGACAGGGAAATCTGCACTGGGAGAGCCCAGGGACATGGGGACAGGGAAATCTGCACTGGGAGAGCTGGGGGACATGGGGACAGGGAAAACAGCTCTGGGAGAGCCCAGGGACATGGGGACAGGGAAATCTGCTCTGGGAGAGCTCTGGGGACACGGGGACAGGGAAATCTGCTCTGGGAGAGCCTGGGGACACGGGGACAGGGAAATCTGCACTGGGAGAGGCCTGGGGACAGGGAAATCTGCACTGGGAGACCCCCAAACCCTCTGGTGTAAAAAGCATCAGGGGACAAGAACAGCTCTGGAAGAGCCCCCAAACTCTGGTCTTAACAGCCCCACAGAAAACTGCTTTGAGGAGCGCCAAGAACAGGGAAATCTGCACTGGGAAAGCCCCAAACCCTCTGGTGTAAAAAGCCTCAGGGGACAGGGAAAACTGTTCTGGGAGAGCTCTGGGGACAGGGAAATCTGCACTGGGAGAGCCCCGGGGACAGGGAAATCTGCCCTGGGAGAGCCCCAAACCCTCTGGTGTAAAAAGCCTCAGGGGACAGGGAAAACTGTTCTGGGAGAGCTCTGGGGGTGGGGAAAACAGCCCTGGGAGAGCCCCCCAGGCTCCGTGGTACCCAGCACGGTGAGGATGAGGATGGAAATGCCCGACCCCTCCTGGAGAGCCCGGGGAGCTCGCGGGGAGCTCGGTGCCTCACCACATGTCGATGGGCGTGGAGTACTCGGTGGATCCCAGCAGGACGTCGGGGGGCCGGTACCAGAGCGTCACCACCTCGTTGGAGTAGGTTTTTGTGGGGACAGACTTGGCCCTGGCTAATCCTGAGGTCAGGAGGGACACACATCAAGGAGCTGCCCCTTTTTTCCCAATCCTGCATCTCCCCTGGAGGGCTTCACCTACCAAAATCAGCCAGCTTGAGCTCCCCTCGCTCGTTGATGAGCAGGTTCTGGGGTTTGAGGTCTCGGTGTAGGATTTTCCTGCCGTGGCAATAAGCCAGGCCACGGAGCAGCTGGAACATGAAGATCTGCAGGGAGGAGGAGGAGGATTTAAGAGGAAGGTGCATTTAGGACTAAAACTCATCCTGCCTTGAGGAATCTGGATGTTGTGGGCAGGAAAGACCCCTCGGAGCCGTGCTGTGGGAAGTGTCACGGAATGGGACGAGCGAAGTGTGCACGTGCAGTGATTTTATTTGGGGTGGAAACGCTGGGGGAGCCTCAGGAAGGGCAAAGGGAGCAAGAACTGAAGGGTGAAGGAACCTCCAGCCTCCCCCAGCCCCACAACTCCCCCCCCCAGGACGAGGGACAGGGGAGGGGTCCCTCCACGCCCCTCACCTTCACGTTGTGCACACTCATCAGGTTCCCGCAGTTCTCCAGGTACTGCTTGAGGTCGTTGTCCTGCAGCGGGAAGGACACGTCAGTCTGTCCTTCCCTCGTCCCCCCAGCCCCCAGAGGAGCCCCCAGACCCACCAGGTACTCGAAGACGAGGGTGAGGCAGCGCTCGGTGTGGATGATGTCGTGCAGGGTGACGATGTTGGCGTGCTTGAGGTTCTTCAGCAGCGACACTGCGGGGACAGCGGCGTTGGGGCAGCAGGACCCGGGGCTGGGCACGGGCACAGCCACCCCAAACCCTCCTGGGAGCCTGGGGGAGGCCCCTCCCGGCCTCACCTTCCCGGATGGCCGTGCACGGAGCGCCCTCCTCGTGCTCCAGGCGGATTTCCTTCAGCGCCACCAGGTTCTCCGTCAGCTTGCTGCGGCCCTTGAACACCGTGGCGTAGGTGCCCTGGCGGGGGACAGGGGACAGGGGACATTTCCCAGGGTGGCACAGCACTGGTGTCCCCAAAACATTTGGAGGAAGGACCATTTGAGGTGACAGCAGCAGGGCTGAGCTCCACGAGAAAGACTCGCTCTGAAAATTTCTGGATATTGAAGATTTTTGCCCTTTGTGCTTCGAGCTGCCCTTTGAGTTTCATTGAATTCCTTACAGGGGTGTCACAGACTACTCACCTCTCCCAGTTTGTCCAGTTTAATGTAGGTTTCCAGCTTCCCAAAGCCAATATCTGACTGTGAGAGAGAAAGGAAAACATCACTGGGGAGGAGGGAGCCTCACCCAGGGATGGCTTCACCTCCAGAAGGGTTTCCAGGGACACTGGGCAGTGACAATTAGGATTTTTACTCTATTTACTGCCCAAACCCTCTGTGTATCCCGAGAAAAGCTGTCCTGAGCAGGGGAGTGAAGGTGCTGGAACCCTAGTTGCTGCACAACCCTCAGAGCCACATTCCTTATTCATGAGGGGCTCATGAATATTAATGACACATCGCCCTGGCTTTGTTTTATTGATCAGACAGCACAGGCAGGTAAATTCCAGCTCTCCTTCCCCCTTCCCTCCTCCTGAAAGGGCACCTTGGGTCCCAAAATGCCTCCTGGGGCCTGGCTGAGATACCTGGGCACCTCTGGGCACACCTGGTGTCTGCACACGGAGATTTTTCTCCTGTTTTGTTGTACACAGAGTTTTTACTCCTATTTCTGCTGCTGCAGCAAAGGAAGGGAAATGCCACCACTGGAGCCAAGGCTGATTCATTATTTATCCACATTTGCATTTCGGCTGAGCTGCAGGAGGGTTTCCCTCTCCTGCTTTGGGAAGGAGCCAGGCTGAGAGGGCAGCCAGGTGTGCACAGGGGAGGGAGAAGGTGGGAATGGCCCAGCAGGTGCACGGGAAGGGATGCAGATCTCAGAACCGTGGGATCACTGAGGCTGGAAAATCCCGGTGGGACCATCGAGTCCCAGCTCTGCCCGACCCCCACCCTGAACACTCAGTGCCACCTCCAGGGATGGGCACTCCAAACCCCCCTGGGCAGCCCCTTCCAGCCCTTTCCATGAGGAATTCCTGCTGATGTCCAACCCGAGCCTCCCCAGCCCAGCCTGAGGCCGTTCCCTCTCCTCCTGTCCCTGTTCCCTGGGATGAGATCCCAAATCCCCCCCGGCTGTCGCCTCCTGGCAGGGAGTTGTGCAGAGCCACAAATTCCCCCTGAGCCTCCTTTGCTCCAGGCTGAGCCCCTTCCCAGCTCCCTCAGGACTCTCCAAACCCTTCCCAGCTCCCTCAGGATTCTCCAAACCCTTCCCAGCTCCCTCAGAACTGTCCAAACCCTTCCCAGCTCCCTCAGGACTCTCCAAACCCTTCCCAGCTCCCTCAGGACTGTCCAAACCCTTCCCAGCTCCCTCAGGATTCTCCAAACCCTTCCCAGCTCCCTCAGGATTTTCCAAACCCTTCCCAGCTCCCTCAGCTGCTCCCGGCGCTGCTGGGGCTGTGCAGGGAGGGCTGGGAAGGGGCAGGGACACGAGGGGACCTCAGTGGCACCTGGAGGAGCTGGCACAGCGGGACACACGGGGGATGCCGTGCCTGGCACTGCCCCCTCTGCTCGGTGCCACTTACGAGGGAGGCCCGGCGGGACATCCTGCTCAGGGGCTTGGGCAGCTCCAGGCTCTCCATCTGCAGCTTCTGCAGGAACTCGGGGGGCAGCCGGATGTCCATGGGCAGCGAGAGGCGCTTGCTGACATCCTGCAGGGAGGGGACAGAGCACAGGGCGCTGACACGAGGACTTTCGGGGGGAAGAGAGCAGGCAGTGCCATGTCGGCATGATATTTCTGGGAATGTTGCAGTGTGATTTCATGGTTTACCCCAGAACCCCGGGTTTCTCCTCTGAAGTTTCCCTCCCAGGTGTGTCAATCACCTCTCCTCTCCCCACCCTGACCCCTGCCAAACACTGTCTGTCAATCCTGGAATTCCAGAAGGGAATTGGGCAGATTCCAAAGATGCCCCCCAGGGGATCCAGGTGTCCTTTGTCCCCGAGCCCTCCTCTCCCACCTGGCTGGTGGCTCCCTATCCCTTCCCTCTCCCCCAGGTAAAAGGGCAAGGACACCACGTGCCCGGGCAGTTCTGTTGGGAGGAGTTGCTGGATTCAGATGCCTGTGGCCCAAAATAAAAACTCTGGATTGAAACCCTCCATCAGAACCGAGTCCTTCCTCCACCATCGCCCTAAAGCTTCCCCGGCACAGGGAGCCTGAGGAGCGACCCTGGACCAGAGGAAGCTCCATCCCGGAGCTCTGGCACGCCTGGGCTTGTCTCCACACTTCCAGCTGTGACCCACAGCTAGCCAAAGTGTCTCTGGGGTGAAACACCACGGCTGCCACTGTTTGGTTCAGCAGCAGGGGACAGACAAGCCAAGGCACGCCCTGTCCCCAATACTGGTAACACCAACATGGAAAAATCCTCTTTGCCCAGGATTCTTCTCCTGGGAAGCTGAGAAGCCTCAGAGAAAAATGTAAATAATAATTGTCCGATTTGCTTCTCCTGTTTTGCTGCTTTGGAATGTGGCAGGTGCGCGTTTGGTTCCACGTGAATTGTTTTTACTTAATGACCAATCAAAGCCAGCCGTGTTGGACTCGCTGGTCAGCCACGGGTTTTTATTATTCATTTTTTTCTAGCCTTCTGATGTATCTTTTCTCTATAGTTTAGTATAGTTCTAGTATATAATTTCATCTAATATAATGTGAAGTCATATAATATAATGTAATGTCATATGATATAATATAATTTCATATAATTTCATAGAATATAATTTCATATAATTTCATATAATTTCATAGAATGTAATGTAATGTAATATGATATAATATACTATGATATAATGTAATAGAATATAATATAATTAATATAATATAGTATCATATAATATCATATAATATCAGCCTTCTAAGAATATGCACTGAGATTCATCTCTTCCCTCGTCCTGGAACCCTCACAACCACCACAGTGCCACTCAAGGGAAGGGGGTGGTGGCACACGGCCAGCGCCCCGCGGGAGTCACAGCATGTCAGGGCCCGTGTGTGACACTGCCACGTCCCAAACCGCAGCCAGCCAGCGGGGAGGTGACACCCCGCTGTCCCCAGGTCCCCCGGCACTTGCCTCCATGGAGCAGCGGCGCTGGCCGTGGTTGCGGTAGCGCACGGCGGCCACCGGCGACCGGCCCTGTCCCTCGGGCGGGGACACCGGGCTGCCGTCAGCTGCCACCTCCCTGCCCAGCTGTGCCAGCTGCAGGTGTCCCTGAGCCAGGTCTGGGGACGAAAGGAAAGCAGAGTGAGCTGCGGGAGGGGTGGCAGGAGCGCCGAGGAGGGAGGGCAGGGCAGGGATGCTCCGGGGATGTGGGAATCTCTTCTTCCTTCTCTATGTCCACAGGGAATTCTGCGTTCTGCTCTGGATTCCTGCGGCGTCAGGAAATGCTGAAATCGCTTTAGTACCAAGAGTCCTGTCCCGTTTTTAACAGGATGATGCCAGGGGCTGCTCCCGAGGAGGCAGCACCAAACTGGGCGTGCTGGGAGCCAGGATGGAGCACTGGGGGAGAAAAGGGTCAAGCAGGACGGAGCAGCCCATCCCTCCCTTTTCCCAGCTTTGCAGCCATGCTCCAAAAACCCCAAAAATCCCCAAAAATCCCTGCAGACGTTCCCCGGAGCGAGGGGAGCAGTGAAAGTCCCCCGGGAGCGCGCCAGGCCGAGCCCTGCCCTGTCCCTGCCCTGTCCCTGCCCTGTCCCTGCCCTGTCCCCGGGGCTCAGGCGACAATCCGGGCTCCGGGGATGATCTCCCGGCTGAGGAGCGGCACGGAGGGAGGCAGGGCTGATTTTCACGGGGCGCTGAGCAGGGCTGGGACCTGGCTGCGCTTTGCTCGGCTGACGGATGAGAGGTGGCAGGCAAGTGACCTGGCAATGCCATGGGTTTGTGCCACGGGCACGGAGCTGGGGGCTGCCCAGCCCTCACCTCCCCCCGTGCCAGGGGGGTTGAGAGGGGCTGAAACGGCGCCAGGGCTTTTGGGCACACAGTACTCCCCGTCCCTCTCCCTCCATCTGTTTTTACAGCAGCAATCAGGAAACGTCCCCTGAGTTAACCACAGGTATGAGAATAATGTGGATTAATTCAACCGGACCGAATCTTTTAAACTTCCTCGTTTGCCGAGCGAATTGCAATCAAGGAAAGCAAAGGACATTTAAGGTCTGACTGGACGGAGCCTGAGTAACGCCCTGGAAATGTAATTTTGGGTGAATTTGTGCTGTTCCCACAGGTGAAACAAAACCAAAGCTGGGTAGAAGGTGCAGCCTGCAAGCCAGCAGCTCTGACTCCAGTGGATCAGAGACAAACTCTTTGTCATATTTGATGTAAAATCAGAGATAAATCCACAACCCGGACACTCCAGTGTGAGAGGAATGGGGGATTTGTCTTTCCAAACAAGCTGTGGGTCTGCTGGTAGATAAAATCAGCACTGAGAAATAAACAGTGGGAAGGATTCCACGGATTGATGAATGGAAAAAGATACTTGCTTTTACAAATAAACTTTAGGTTTGATGATAAATGAAACTGGACATTGAAAGATGAAAGAAACAACGGGGAAAAACCCTAAATTCCATAAGAATTAAAAACTAAAAGGGAGGGTTGTACATTAGAGGGAAATCTCTGGTATCAGGTGTTTTGGGAAGTCTGAACCTCTCAAGTACCTCAGAAATGGGGAAAGAGAGAGGGAAATTGGGATAAAAAGGAGGCTGCATCCTCCAAAAATTGCAGAGACCCCCGGGAATGCCCCACGGCCTCTTCCTTTATTGGAATAAAGTCAAAGCACTCCTCTGTCTCTTCTTTGGACATACATCTCTGATCTTTGTGGATGAATTTCCCTAACAAGTGGATGTTTCCTAACAAAATAATGAGGAAAGGAGGTAAAAATTCACAGAAAGCTGGCAGAGGTGAGGATGTGCCAGCCCAGCCCTCCCTGCCCTGCCCTGCCACCGGGAGATTCCCAATCCCAAAGGGCTGGAGCTGCCCCCGGGGCAGGGAGCTCAGGGTGGAGCTGTGAGCTGGCAGGACCTTGCAGGGAGCTCAGCGTGGAGCTGTGAGTGTGCAGGACCTTGCAGGGAGCTCAGGGTGGAGAGGGGTCTGGGCTGCCCTGGGGCAGGGATGTGCCAGCCCAGCCCTCCCTCCCCTGCCCTGCCACCGGGAGATTCCCAATCCCAAAGGGCTGGAGCTGCCCCCGGGGCAGGGAGCTCAGGGTGGAGCTGTGAGCTGGCAGGACCTTGCAGGGAGCTCAGCGTGGAGCTGTGAGTGTGCAGGACCTTGCAGGGAGCTCAGGGTGGAGCTGTGAGCTGGCAGGACCTTGCAGGACCTTGCAGGGAGCTCAGGGTGGAGCTGTGAGCTGGCAGGACCTTGCAGGGAGCTCAGGGTGGAGCTCTGAGCTTGCAGGACCTTGCAGGGAGCTCAGGGTGGAGCTGTGAGCTGGCAGGATCTCGCAGGACCTTGCAGGGAGCTCAGTCTGGAGCTGTGAGCTGGCAGGACCTTGCAGGGAGCTCAGGGTGGAGCTGTGAGCTGGCAGGACCTTGCAGGGAGCTCAGGGTGGAGCTGGGGGCGGGCACGACCTTGCAGGGAGCTCGGG